>NC_081179.1:13452996-13752996 GCF_012432095.1 Onychostoma macrolepis | reverse complement strand
GTTTTATGGAAAGTGTGTTGTTCGGGTGTTTTTTTTCTAGTTGAATGTCACACTAACTCACAGAATGTCCCTTACATATTCCTTTACCATTGTATTTATATGAAACGGCATACTTCAGAGAAAGCATTTATTTACATTTACATTTATTCATTTAGCAGACCCTTTTATCCAAAGCGACTTACAATTGAGGAATACAATAAGCGATTCATTATAAAGAGGCAAATAGACACAGGAAGTACTTGCAATACAAAGTTTCAGGCATTGTTCAGAGTAAATACTAGCTAGGCAGGGCCTCTCCTGTATTTAAGTATAGAAGTATAGGTATATTTGTAGCAATAGCCAAAAATACATTGTATCGGTCAAAATTATTGATTTTTCTTTTATGCCAAAAATCATTAGGATATTAAGTAAAGATATTTTGTACATTTCCTACCATAAATATATCAAAACTTAATTTTTGATTAGTAATATGCATTGCTAAGGACTTCATTTGAACAACTTTAAAGGTGTTTTTCTGAATATTCAGATTTTTTTGCACCCTCAGATTCCAGATTTTCAAATAGTTGTATTTCAGTCAAATATTGTCCTATCCTAACAATTTCCATACATAAATATATATTTCATTTTGCTTTTTAAGTCTATTGTGCTTTTCAAGTATATTTTTATTGAATACAATTCATTCTTCATTGTATTTACATGACACTGATTACAACATACTTTAGAGAAAGCAAAATGAAATGTCTTTTTTATATATACACACACAGTATCTCACAAAAGTGAGTACACCCCTCACATTTTGGCAACCATTTTAGTATATCCTCTCAAGGGACAATACTATAGAAATGAAACTTGGATATATTTTAGAGTAGTCAATGTGCAACTTGCATAGCAATAAAGATTTACTGTCGTCTGAAAATAACTCAACATACAGCCATTATTGTCAAAAAAGCTGGCAACAAAAGTGAGTACACCCTACGTGAAAACAGCTATACGTCGTTTAAACATGCAAAGCCACATGTCCTATTCATCATGTTCATGTTTTTGTACGTTTGACAGGACCATACATATTTGTGTATCTTGTATTAGAGCAGTTAAAATTTGGTGCTTTGAGTACAATTCTCTCGTACTGACCACTGGATGTTCAACATGGCACCTCATGGCAAAGAACTCTCTGAGGATTTGAGAATTAGAATTGTTGCTCTCCACAAAGATGGCCTGGGCTATAAGAAGATCAGTAACACCCTGAAACTGAGTTACAGTACAGTGGCCACTGGCATACAGAGGTTTTCCAAGATGGGTTTCACTCGGAGCAAGCCTCGCAAGGGTCGATCAAAGAAGTTGAGTCCTTGTGCTGTGCGTCAGGTGCAGAAGCTGGCTTCCAAAAACAGACGCATGAGTGCTGCCAGCATTGCTTTAGAAGTTGCAGAAGTGAAAGGTCCTCTTGTCAGTGCTCAGACCATACGCCGCACACTGCAACAAGTCGGCTTGCATGGCTGTCGTCCCAGAAGGAAGCCTCTTCTGAAGCTGGCTCACAAAAAAGCCTGCAAACAGTTTGCTGAAGACAACCTCTCTAAGAGCATGAATTACTGGAACCATGTTCTGTGGTCTGATGAGACTAAGATAAACTTGTAAGGCTCAGATGGTGTCCAGCATGTGTGGTGACGCCCTGGTGAGGAGTACCAAGAAAATTGTGTCTTGCCTACAGTCAAGCATGGTGGTGGTAGCATCATGGTCTGGGGCTGCATGAGTGCTGCTGGTACTGGTGAGCTGTGCTTCATTGAGGGAAACATGGATTCCAACATGTACTGAGACATTCTGAAGCAGAAGATGATGCCCTCCCTTCAGAAACTGGGCCGAACCGCAGTTTTCCAACATAATAACGACCCCAAACACACCGCCAAGATGACAACCGCCTTGCTGATGAAGGTGAAGGTGATGGAGTGGCCAAGTATGTCTCCAGACCTGAACCCTATTGAGCACCTGTGGATCATCCTCAAGCGGAAGGTGGAGAAGCACCATGTGTCTAACATCCAGCAGCTCCGTGATGTCATTATAGAGGAGTGGAAGAGGATGCCAGCAACAACCTGCGCAGCTCTGGTGAACTCCAAGCCCAGGAGGATTAAGGCAGTGCTAGATAACAATGATGCCCCTACAAAATATTGACACTTTGGACACCATTTTGACATGTTCACTTAGGGTGTACTCATTTTTGTTGCCAGTTATTTGGACAATAATGGCTATATGTTGAGTTGTATTTAGAGGACAGTAAATTTGCACTGCTATCAGTGTTGGGTGTAATTAAATTACTTATCCACTGAAAAAGTAAAGTAAGGGATTACTGTTAATTTTTAGGTAATTTAATTACAGTTACTTATAAAGTACTTGCGTTACATACACTAAATAATTTCAATAGTTCTAAAATCAATATTGAATTTGAAATCTAAATTTACCATCTAAAGATAAAACTGAATGCAGTGGCGTTAACCCTCCGCGCGCCGGTTCATTTACTTTCAGATTTTCCTGATTCACAGAGAAACCTTAAATACTCAGATACATATAAGTAGGGTTGCCAACCGTCCCGTATTAGCTGAGACCGTGCTGCCGCGACTGAGAGCGGCTCGGTGTTTAGTGTCCCGCAGCAGCAGCGAGAGCAAGTGACTTCAGCGCAGCTGAAGAGTTCTGCGTTCAAATGCACGCAATTAGGCTAAATCTTACCGCAAAGCCCCAGCAAACATGACCATGAATGTGTCCGCGGGAAATAGTAAGGACCTATTTGAATTATTTACTAATAAACAAATGTTTTCTGAGTCCCTCTCGCAAGGATGAAGTTGCTGATCCTGACTCGCCGTCTCCTTATTATACGTGCCTTTAGAGAGAAATGCATCTTTATTGATTATGATTAAGATTATAATAAGAGTTTTTGTTTTCGATTTTTTTATTTATTTATTTTTTCGTTACGTGATAATTTAAAGCTTTCTATAGATATATTTATCATGTCTGTGAGGTATTCGCTCAGCTTCGGTTCGTTTAAGATGTAGCCTAATTGGCGATTTGAATAATTAAGTTACTTATTGAGTAACTAAGTTACTTTTCAGACAGAGTAATCAGTAAAGTAATTTAAATACAATATTGATGATGTAATTAGTAACTGTAATTAATTACTTTTTGAAAGTAACTTACCCAACACTGACTGCTATACAAGTTGCACATTGACTGCTCTAAAATATATCCAAGTTTCATTTGTGCAGTATTGTCCCTTGAGAAGATATACTAAAATTGTTGCTGAAATGTGAGGGGTGTACTCACTTTTGTGAGATACTGTGTGTGTGTGTGTGTGTGTGTGTATTATACTGTATAACTAAATACCAACATTACTAATAATAATTATTATATGTTGTATTTTTTTTATTTTATTTGTAAGGCTATCAGAAGTTAAAGTTAGCGTTTTGTGTAGTATAAGAAGAAGAAGAAGAATGATAACAATATGTACTAAAAAAGTATATACAAAAATTACTTTTACTTTTCTATAGCAATTTATATTAAATTTAATTTATTTTATGCACACTATATTTTAGCAATCTGCTTTAGTATAAAAATTTTCTAAGCAATTCAATTTTGCTGTCTTCACATCTCACGCCATATCAATGGGGTTTTAATACTTCAGAATACATACAGTAGCTGTCTTTTGTACTTTAGGAGGCGGATCATCATAAGAGGATCATCATATCTGGGGGTCCTTGATATGAGAAAGTTTTAAAACCCCTTTATGACATAATGAGGAGTTATTCAAATTTTCTTAGGCAAGCAAACACCACTTAAATTTCCATGTGCAAATCCACTTTGGCAGCCAACATACAAGCTTTTTATTGGCTGCCAGAGTGTTGCTATGTGGTTGCTAAGGTGTTCTGAGTGGTTTTAGCGTGTTGCTGTGCAGATCATAAGATGTTCTGGGTGGCTGCTTACTGGCACAAATCAGAAGAACCCATCCTTCATATTCTGGGCACTGCGCACCTTTTCTCAAACAGGCCTCATCATTTGAGGTGACGTTCAAGCCTATAGCCTGATGAGTGCACCGCTAATGAAAAGAGAGGCTTAAAAAGAACCGATTTACATAGATGTAGGATGTAAATGACTCATTTGTATAATTTTACATATCTTTTTTTTTATTATTATTGTTCCACTGTCCATTGGCCTCATTAGACATGGTCTGTGTGATTAGCCAGTGATCCGCTCTCGGTTAAGTGTTGACAGTTCTGCTCTGGTTATTTTCGATTGGGGTCTGGGTGACTTTAGTGGTCAGAGGCACTATGGGTTCCTCAAGTCTCTCCTCACCCTTTCTATTACGGAATTCCACACATTCTTTAGTGTAATTTTGGCTACAGTCGCCCTCTCTCTCTTTCTCCCACCCTTATAGCCTCAGCTGAACAGTTGTGCTCTTTCCAAAGAAGTGGACGAGTCTTAAACAGTCTACAATAAGCCTTTTATGTTCATAGTGATTAAACTACCGCAGATGATATTCTTCCCACAATCCACTCGATAAAATTAATCAGAAAACCAGTGGCGAGATATTCATAACAAAAGCTGCAAATTGATACTCTCCACTGTCGTCTGTAATGGCTCATTATGACACGTTAAATGTAACCAATTAAAAAAATTATTTAGCAAGGATGCATTGAATTTATCAAAAGTGAGAGTAAAGACATTTCTAAAGTTACAAAATATTTCTATTACAAATAAATGCTCTTTTGAACTTTCTATCCATCAAACAATACTGAGAAAAAAAATAAATAAATGTCATGGTTTCCACAAATATATTAAGCAGTGCAGTTGTTTTCAGTATTTATATGAAATGCTTCTTCAGCATCAAAACCCCCCATATTAGAGTGATTTCTAAAGGATCATGTGACACTGACTGGCCTAATGATGCTGGACATTAAAGTTTACAATATTACTGTTTTTACTGTATTTTGGTCAAATAGATGGAACCTCGGTGACATATTTCATTAAAAACATTAGAAAAATCTTACCGACCCCAAACTTTCGAACATTACATAAAATGTTTAACAATATTATCATTTATGATGGTTAGTAACTTCAGAAGCCATCGTGTGTTACCGTGGTAATTTTTGTCAGGGAAATTATCAATACGTCCAAGAATTACTGCAGTTTTTGTTGGGAGTGTAGACATGCAAATGTGTTGTTATTTTGAGCGCGCGTGTTACAGCGGCGCAGTTCCTGGAACAGTTGATAAGGAAGTGACAAAGAGGAAGCGAGCGCAGGTTCCAGATCATTTCAACAGCCCAATCGAAGCAGTTTCATTCATGCTACAATATTATCTCGTCGTCTGGCCTCATGGTTATAGCGTCCAGACATATAGAATCACAAACACGTATTTCAGCACTGAAATGATAAGAATGCAGTCGCCTGTGTGGACTTGTTTATCTGAGGAGAGGAAGCGGAATCAATAAAATATACTTCTACAACAGCGACCTCTGCTGGCCATCACGGTTTACTGCGTTGGATGTGCTTGTTCTTTTAGTGGGTAGTCCACCCAAAAATGAAAATTCTGTCATTAATTACTCACACTCGTGTCGTTCCAAACCCGTAAGACCTTCGTTCATCTTCGGACACAAATTAAGGTATTTCTGATTAAAATGTGTGTGCTCTCTGACCCTCTGTAGACAGTAATGCAACTGCAATGTTCCCAGGTCTAGAAACGTAGCAAGGACATCGGTAAAATAGTCCATGTGACATCAGTGGTTCAACCCTAATTTTACGAAGCTACGAGAATACTTTTTTTGCGCAAAGAAAACAATAATAAGATAATTTATTCAACAATTCTTCTCTCAGAGTTACCGTCTTCCACCATTTTGAGTGCAGTACCACAGAACATAATCATCGTTGTTTACCTACAGTAAACATAAACAACGCTGATTATGTTGATTACGTTAAATTATGTTGTTATTTTTTTCTTTGCGCGCAAAAAGTATTCTCATAGCTTCGTAAAATTACGGTTGAACCACTGATGTCACATTGACTATTTTACCGATGTCCTTACTATGTTTCTGGGAACATTGCAGTTGCATTGCTGTCTACGGAGGGTCAGAGAGCTCTCTGATTTTATCAAAAATATCTTAATTTGTGTTCAGAAGCTCTTTTGGGTTTGGAACAACATGAGGGTAAGTAATTGATGACAGAATTGTCATTTTTGGGTGAACTATCCCTTTAAAACGTTTTAAAAGCTAACTATACATTGTGTTTCATGAGTTATTGTCTATTTAAATAGCATGTTCAAGCCTCATTTTACTTTTTACAGTCGTAAATTGCATTTATTTGCCTCTTGATTTGCATAATTAAGTCAAATGTTCATTTGTTTGAATTTATTGTATCATGGTATTTACATAAGCTAATTTACAAACGATATACCATGGAGGTACAATGGTAAAATGTAAAATTTGTTTTTGTGTGTGTTTTAACAGCACTACACTAATGATGCAGATGGACTTTGTACCAGACTTATCAAACCTAAACTCATGGAGGGGACTGTGGCGGCCCAGGATGAGTTCTCGAGAAGTAAGATACTTAGTGACTATACTCGCACATGAATTTGTTGATTTATAGAGAATTAAAATGCTGCGTGGGTTCAGGTTTTGTTTTATGAAAGATATTTTAATAGAATAATTAATCTTCCTTTTCCACAGGTGGCTGGGCTCTGAATAGAAAAGAACTGAAGCTCATCCAGACTATTGGAAAGGGAGAGTTTGGAGGTACAGATCCTTTTTATTTGTTAAGAAATAACATCCATATCATTGAATCTAAATTAATTTGGTTCAGGGCCCAGATTTTACATCGTTTAGCTTATAAAAATGAACACAAATATATTAATAGCATCATAAACTACCCAGGCAGCCAGTAATTCATCTGAACTTGCAAGTGTTAGAAAAATCTGCTCTTCTTGGTTCTTAGATGTGATGGTCGGAGACTACAGAGGCAAGAAAGTAGCGGTGAAGTGTATCAAACATGACGCAACAGCGCAGGCCTTCGTTGCAGAGGCTTCTGTCATGACGTACGTCCTCCCCGATTGACAGAGAATAAAAAATAAGGCTTTTATGTTTAAATATCAATAATCATGTTGATTGTTACAGGCAATTACGGCATAATAATTTGGTACAGCTGCTGGGGGTGATCGTGGAAGAGAAGGGCAGCCTCTTCATTGTCACTGAGTATATGGCCAAGGTCAGTGAGTGACTCAAAGCTGTTGTCTTAGAGAATAACTAGATTTATACATTCAATCTTGTCTTTAAAGCATATAAATCATTATTTGAATGTCTTCATTTCTTTTTTCAGGGTAGTCTTGTGGACTATCTGCGCTCCAGAGGACGTAGTGTTATTGGTGGAGATTGTTTGATCAATTTCTCAATGTGCGTTTCTTTGTATCACATCTTTTATTGTATTTATTTAAACCTTGGCACTCATCCAGCTTTGTCTTATTTGTAAATATAAAATGAACAAATAAATTCTAAATGTTTTCATTTATTTTCTTTCTTTATTTTGTAGGGATGTCTGCAAGGCGATGGAATACCTTGAGGCCAATAACTTTGTGCACAGGGATCTGGCAGCTCGTAATGTTTTAGTGTCAGAAGACAACATTGCAAAAGTCAGCGACTTTGGCCTCACCAAGGAAGCATCATCTACTCAAGATACAGCCAAACTGCCTGTTAAGTGGACTTCACCTGAGGCCTTAAGAGAGAAGGTATGTTTCCTGCTTTTGTTTTAATATGTTTAGAGCCATTTTAAAAACATCCTCATATCTTTTTTTATTTTTTATTTTATTTCTACCTGTCTGTCTGAAACAGGCGTTTTCCACTAAGTCAGATGTATGGAGCTATGGCATCTTACTGTGGGAGATCTATTCCTTTGGTCGGGTACCTTATCCAAGAATTGTAAGTCTCTTCAAAACATGACTATTATTATTATTATTATTATTATTATTATTATTATTATTATTAATAATATTTTTTTTTTTTAAATAATATATTTTATTTGTAGTTGTTTATTTCTTTTACCTAGTTTAAATGAAACTACTAAAATAAATAGAATATCGGTAAACAGTACGTTTTAATCCAAATTCTATACACCTCAAAACAGCAGCAGGACCAATAAAAAGTAAATGTTGGTCCCACTTTATATTAGGTGGCCTTAACTACTATGTACTTACATTTAAATTAATAATTTGATACAATGCACTTATTGTGTACATACATGTTTTTACATTGTACTTATATTTTTAAAAATACCTATATGTAAATACATCTGTAATTAATTTCTGTAATTACATTTATAATTACACTGTTGACCCATCCCTTACACCTTAACCCACCCTTAAACCTACCCATACCACCAAACCTGTCCCTAACCTTACCCATATCCCACCTCAATAGCAGCAAAAGTATTTTGCAATACAATATGACCACAATAAGTACATTTTACATAAAAAAATAAGTACATACATAGTAGTTAAGGCCACCTAATATAAAGTGTGACCTATTTTTTTTATATTATTATTATTTTAAATTATTATTATAGTTGTATTAATAATTTAATTTACATTTAATTTAATTACATTAAATTGGATGGTAATATAATACATGCAAGAAGCCCCAAAAAAAAGAAGAAACATGGCCAATAAAAAAACGGTAATAGGGTAATAGTAAAGTAGTTTTAATAATCTAATTTAAAGTAAAATAGCATTTTTTTTTTAAATTTAAGCTAATAGGTCACCTTATAGCAGAAACTTGACCAATAAGAAATACATTTGTAATTATTATTTTAAATAATAATAATAATAATCTAATTTAAATTAAAATAACTAAAATAGGATATTAATACAAGTCACTTCAAAGCAGAAACATTACCAAAAAAAAAAAAAAATACAATGGTGATTATTTTTATATAATTTATAATTACATTTTATTTATTTGATATTATTATTATTATTATTACAGTTTTACGATTAATTATTTAATTTAAATTAAAATAATCTAAAAAATAAAATAAAAAATAATTGGGACATTATAATTACTGCATTTTTAACGTTATTTCTATGTTAATATAATTTAAAATATTTTTTAGTGTTTTGTAAGATTTCTGCACATACCACATTATGCCTGTTTCCTACAATTTTAGTATCAAGGCAAATTCTGCCAGTAGAGGACACTGTTGTCTACCTCAGCAGATTTTTGCTAAGTCGTGGTGTCCTTCATCCTCTGTTCTGTTCTCTGTTCAGCCTCTGAAGGAAGTTGTCCCGCGTGTAGAGAAGGGTTATAAGATGGACGCCCCAGACGGCTGCCCGGCGGTGGTGTATGACATCATGAAGCAGTGCTGGACTCTGGACCCTGTGATGCGTCCCAGCTTCAGAGAACTGAGACAGAAACTCCAAGATATCATTGCCAATGAGCTGTACCGATAAAAGACAAAAACTAAAGGAAAAGACCTTCACGGGACCATTCTCATACAGTCTGACCAAAATCTACCCTTAAAGCAGCAAACTTGAAAAACGTTAGCAGACTTTTCTTTTGCAAGTGCACTCTGTTTTTTTTCTACTTTGCATAGCTTTCATGGCTTGATTTTCATAATTTTGGGGAGGCTGGCCTTCTCTACAACAACTTGCCTCTTTTTGATTTAGAAGATCTTCAGCCTCCTCTGATATGTCCTCATACGCTCCCTTATTTTGGACTTTTGATTAGCATATAGGATTTTCTGCCAAAAAAGAGAAAAATCAGCTAATATCATCAGTAAATATCATGAGAAATGCTATCTATGACGGCACCCATATAAGGCTGGTTGTCTACAAAATCTTGTAACCAAGAACAATAATTGGCACTTAGGGAGAGCGTATGCTCATCCCAAACTGTTTTCCGTTCCAGTAGCCAATGAAATCCACCAGAGAATCTTTCTTCCATTTCACAGTGCCTTTATGCCAGAAGTCTGTCTTACCCCAGAGCTTGTTTTTTTTTTTTTTTTTAAATACGTTGTTTAGAAGCGCTTGAATTTCCTGCTGTCTTGCTCATCTTTTCAAACATGCGTCAGTCTGAGCCTCAAAACCAGTAAGAATGAATATAAATATTGCGGGCCTTTAAAAAGAGATGTGGCTTGTGTGGAATGGGATTTGCTTTAATTAAAAATTTAAAAAAATGTAAAAATAATAAAACAGAAATTATACAAAAAGGCCTCTCATACAGATTTGAGAAATATTTGTGATGTATGTTGACTTTTGTGAAGGACTTAATTTTATCTTAGTGCTTTTCATATTTTTTTCTTTGCTGCCATATTTCAGGAAAAAAAAAAAAAATCATTCCACCTGAACAGTTTGATAAAAACAAAAGATAAAGACAAAAAATAAAAAGGCTGCCAAAAAGCTTTGAATGTGTGTTTGTGCGTTTAAATGTAACTGTACGGTCTTTCAACTTAAAGGTCAGTCAAGGAAACTGTAAATGCACCCAGAGAGGAAACACGTCATCTATACAAGCTTCTGCCCGTTTAGCAGCGACCCAACCAGTCCTGACACGTGACAGATTTTCACCATAAGGTTTTGACACGTATATGCAATGGTAGTAATAATGCCGATGCCCTGCAGATGCGCTTGGCATATGTCACATGTTTTGGAAATGGCGTCACATGGGATTGTTCTCTGTTCTATCTATAGGATGCTGTATTTCTGCTCGGTGCATGTTTCTCGTCAGCAACATGATATCAAGAAGAGGAAGATTCATGAGCATGCAGCTAGAACGAAACCTGAACCACTGATATGCTGCATTTGTGGTTTTCTGTGAAGGTGAATCTACCTTTGGTGAACAAAAGCACTGGAAAAAAAACATACCAACGCAGTGAAATTTTTTCATTTACATTTTTGATAAACAAATATTTGAAGTCGTTTCTTATGGTGAGCTGCTACTACTTATAAATTATAATCCTGGAAATATTTCACTTTTTATTTTTACAA
Source organism: Onychostoma macrolepis (assembly GCF_012432095.1). Taxonomy (NCBI): domain Eukaryota; kingdom Metazoa; phylum Chordata; class Actinopteri; order Cypriniformes; family Cyprinidae; genus Onychostoma; species Onychostoma macrolepis. Next base: position 13,741,994 of record NC_081179.1, on the reverse strand, counting down.
TATTTGAAAACTTCTACTCGAAAAAACATTTTCTATTATTAAATATCTAATTTGTAGATTTTTCTGTTTCTGATTTATTAATTTTATGACAGGCAAATTTGTAATTAAAAACTAAAATAAAATGAAAAATAGCCATTTTAATAATTGGTAGGGATTTTAAATATGTGTATGTTATAAAGTATATATCAAATTTATAGATTTTTCCATTTTTAATTATATTAATAATGAATAATAAATATATATATACTAAAATATATATATATATATATATATATTAGTGCTGTCAAACGATTAATTGCGTCCAAAATAAGTTTTGTTTATATATGTTTGTGTACTGTGTATATTTATGTATATATGAATACAAACACATACAGTATTGAAAATATTTACATTATATATAAATCTATTTAATATATAAACATTACATTTTTCTTAAATATATACATGCATGTGTATGTATTTATATATACATAATAAATATACACAGCACACATGTATTATGTAAACAAAAACTTTTATTTTGGATTTGATTAATCATTTTACAGCACAAATATATAGATATAGATATATATAATCAGCTATATATAATTGTACAAGTAATTTTAACTAATATTGCATTAGACCAACTTGTTGAATTTCATAGAACTCATAAAAACTCTTTATTTTGTTGAGTTACAGTAATGTAAAACATAAGTTGCCATGACTTACTGATCATATCATTTTTTTACAGTGCATGCAAATATGCATATTTGCATGAGTGCATTTGGTAGATGAATATGCTTTTCAGTTAAGCTACTGGAACTCATTGCTTATTATAATAAGATGATGCTTCATTTGCATAGTTCTAAAATGGTAATTTGTTGGTTTCATTTTTTATTTTCTATTTATTTGAAAAGAAAAGGGAACTAAACCACTTGCAGTTCCTCCCCTTAAAAACGGAGATCCCTGAGATTCTTATTCAGACTTCAAGCACACAAGCTTCCCCGTTCAACAAGGAAGAATGAGGTAAGTCAGGGAGACGGGACTTCAGCTTCCCCCTCGGGCGTCCTGTGTGCTTCACGCCAGAACGCTTGACTGTGGATGTCACCATGCATGTGTCACGATTTGCTCTGTTTTGTTGCCTATTTGGAAGACATTGCCAAGGGACAGTAAGAAGAGTTTAATTCAACCGCTTGGTTTCAAGGAAATGACTCTGACCTCACGTTATGAGGGAAAAACCGAAATGCGAACATTCATAGCTTCAAACCATCCAACAGTCAATAGCAGCAATGATTGGTACGTTTCTTCAGTCTTTATCTCCGTGACATGCAAGAGTTCATGCGTTTGCCTGAAGAGAGCAACATTAAGTGACATGCTAAGTTTGATTCTCTAAAATACCAAAGTTCCTCCAGCTGTAGGTTCGGAAGCGTCCGCAGTGCTCGTCAGCCCCCATTTACATCTCTCTCGTGACATTTGGGCTCAGGCCCGGATCCGGCCTTCACCCACGCCCAGCCTAAGGGAGCTCGAGTGCCAGTGTGAATCCCAATCAACACTAGAAGTGGAGTCCTCGAGATGCTTTCGTTTCCTCTCATGTAAAACGCATCTTTCTGCTGTTTGCATTTCGGCCAGAAATGCGCCTCATGAAGGGTACTTGAGTACAGTGAAAGGGGTAGTGTCTTTGGGCCGGGACAAACTTTCTCAATGCCCTGGCATTTATCTGAGGAATCACTGACCCTCATATAAGTGCTGTGGAAGGTTTGGGAAAGTGTCTCTGCTGTTTGTGTAGATGCTAAATGCAATTCATTTATAGTCTCTTGTTCTTCACTAGACAAATGAGGACAAATCAGATTGCAGCTGGTCATGTTTAAAACATATATGATAATGGATTCAGTGCGGCGTCTCTGAATAAACTCACATGTTATCAGAGATTTCCATCTGAAAGCAGTTGGATTCAGCAAGATGAATGTTCACAGCAAATGTAATTGTTAAAATTCCTCCAAATGGTACAAAGCATTGACTCTTTGGGAAAGGTCATCATATCATCCAAAGAGGACGTATTTATAACATGTTTTATTCATGTTTGAAGAAAAGTGATTTGTTATTAATATATATATATATATATATATATATATATATATATATATATATATTTTTTTTTTTTTTACGAATTGTCCTACAGATGTAAGATTGTCTTAATAGCATAAAAGTATGAATCACAGAGCCTAACACTGCATGTAATACAATTAGTTGACACAGACTGAGGTGTTTCACTTGAGCAGTCTTGTGATTTGCTGGACACAGGAGAGAAGTGACAGTGGCGGCTCATCATTACTCAAACTGACTCATCAACAAGCCCACGGTCTCAAAAATACACAAACTAAACCAATGAAAGCATTTTCTGTTCAAAAATGTCTTCTAATAGTTCAAATCTAAAGACTTGATTGGAAGTAATCAATTCTGGTATAGTGTCAATATTTCTAAAAGGCATTTAATTTCTCAAAATACATTTGATATGGAAACATCTCATAACAAAACACCTATAGAAGATTTAATATATATATAGTATTTTTTTTTCCTCATTAATGTACACACAGCACCCCATATTGACAGAAAAACACAGAATTGTTGACATTTTTGCAGATTTATTAAAAAAGAGAAACTGAAATATCACATGGTCCTAAGTATTCAGACCCTTTGCTCAGTATTTAGTAGAAGCACCCTTTTGATCTAATACAGCCATGAGTCTTTTGGGAAAGATGCAACAAGTTTTTCACACCTGGATTTGGGGATCCTCTGCCATTCCTCCTTGCAGATCCTCTCCAGTTCTGTCAGGTTGGATGGTAAAGCGTTGGTGGACAGCCATTTTAGGTCTCTCCAGAGATGCTCAATTGGGTTTAAGTCAGGGCTCTGGCTGGGCCATTCAAGAACAGTCACGGAGTTGTTGTGAAGCCACTCCTTCGTTATTTTAGCTGTGTGCTTAGGGTCATTGTCTTGTTGGAAGGTAAACCTTCGGCCCAGTCTGAGGTCCTGAGCACTCTGGAGAAGGTTTTCGTCCAGGATATCCCTGTACTTGACCGCATTCATCTTTCCCTCGATTGCAACCAGTCGTCCTGTCCCTGCAGCTGAAAAACACCCCCACAGCATGATGCTGCCACCACCATGCTTCACTGTTGGGACTGTATTGGACAGGTGATGAGCAGTGCCTGGTTTTCTCCACACATACCGCTTAGAATTAAGGCCAAAAAGTTCTATCTTGGTCTCATCAGACCAGAGAATCTTATTCAGGTGTTTTTTTATCAAACTCCATCTCCAAACTACAACTTTCTCCTGTCTCCCGACTGCATCTCTGGAGCTCAGCCACAGTGATCTTTGGGTTCTTCTTTACCTCTCTCACCAAGGCTCTTCTCCCCCGATAGCTCAGTTTGGCCGGACGGCCAGCTCTAGGAAGGGTTCTGATCGCCCCAAACGTCTTCCATTTAAGGATTATGGAGGCCACTGTGCTCTTAGGAACCTTAAGTGCAGCAGAAGTTTTTTTGTAACCTTGGCCAGATCTGTGCCTTGCCACAATTCTGTCTCAAGGATTTTCCTTGTCAAGAGGAAAATGAGAAGCAAGAGACCAAAAAATGCAGATGAGCTGAAGGCCACTGTCAAAGAAACCTGGGCTTCCATACCACCTCAGCAGTGCCACAAACTGATCACCTCCATGCCACGCCGAATTGCAGTAGCCCCTGACTGCAGAACAAAAGATCCAGGGGGCGGAGTTGGATCCACATCCAGGGGGTGGAGATTGGTAGGTATAGGGGTGGGGATGGGTGGGTTTATGGATCAGGGGGTGGAGACGGGTAGGTTTAGGTCTATGTAAGGTGGGAGGAGTTGATTCTAGATCCAACCACGCCCCCTGGATCTTGTGTTCAGTGAGGACCATCTCTCCAGAAGGCCAACGATTCACTAAAAATGTTTTTTTTTTTAATTGGTCTTATGAAGTATTCTAATTTGTTGAGATAGTGAATTGGTGGGTTTTTGTTAAATGTGAGCCAAAATCATCACAATGAAAAGAACCAAAGACTTAAACTACTTCAGTCTGTGTGCATTGAATTTATTTAATACACGAGTTTCACAATTTGAGTTGAATTACTGAAATAAATGAACTTTTACACGACATTCTAATTTATTGAGATGCACCTGTACATGTCTATGTAGGCTGTGTATAATATCTACAGCATGCACTAAAAAGTATACTTCATATTGTTTCGGGGGGTTTTTTTCGTTTTTGAGCCTCACCTTCAGTCATGTAAACAGAAGCGTCACGAATCAGAAGTCGCGCGTTACTTCAGAAATAGAGAGAGAGAGAGAGAGAGCGAGCGAGCGAGCGAGCGCAAATTCCTCCGTGTTGTACAGGTTATTAATATTTGGTGCTGAAACTTGAATTGAGCGGAAGAAAGAAAAACATCGACTTTCGTCGTGGCGTCTTTGTTTTATAGTTGGACGAGACATTACTGAGCAAGAGTTTCTCAAGTGACTGGCATCTTATCCACAACGCAGGCGATTTACATCTGTATTCTGCTGAAAAACTATGGCTTTTATGTTAAAACACATGGTAGGAGGGCAGCTGAAGGATCTTACCGGGGGACTTGCAGAAGAAAAAGCAGAAGGAGAAAAGTCAGAAGCTGCAGCGAAAGGAATGACACAAGAAGAGTTCGAGCAATATCAACAACAGTTGGCGGAGGAGAAGTAAGATTCATCACTTCTATATCCTCCACTTTGTTTCATTGGCGGTTTGGTCATGACAAAATAATATGATGTTAAATGTTTTTTTTTTGTTTTTTGTTTTTGTTACAATTTTAATAAAATGCATTTTATTTCATTTGTATGTATGCATAATTCCCCTCCATTATTACGTTTATAATAACCAACGAATACAAAGATTTTTTTTTAAATATATATATAAATGTAGTTAATTTTCAAACAATGACTTTGTTACATATATATATATATATATATATATATATATATATAATTTTTTCAACAACAAATTCCACTTCGCAAACAAACAATAAATAAAGCGTATGTTCCTTACATAGACATCCAGACACAGATGCACATGAATCTTAAATGAGAACCTGGATGGATGTCACAATAATAATTCTTTTTAAACATTTTATATCACATTATAACATCCCTATCCCTCCTATTTGAATTTAACACACAAAATGCACAGTCACTTGTTCAAATGTAATACAAGGAGATGTAGAGAAGGTCAATGTTTATCTCCAGCTTACTGTATTTCTGTGGTTTAATCAATACTGCATGTCACCTTGCTCTCCGGATCCATGTTTCTCTGGTTTGGCATTGAGGACAGTGACTCCTCTGGAGAAATGCATATGCAGCTGTTTTTCTTCCTTTATGTGCATTTTCGTATGGTGTCGTATTACATCGTCCTAGACGCACACAAAAAAGGTTAAAATGTACACTGAAGAAAATTTTGTTTTGGATCATGTTTATGCAAAATAAAAATTTATATAAATGTATTTTTTATATTTATACTATTTAAAAATATGATTAGCAAAAATTGTGTTATTTTTTATATTTATATTTATTAAAAAATATATTAACAAAATGTTTTAAGTTGAACCGACTTTTATTTACCCATTAGGGAGGAGCGGGATGCCAGCTTTGCCCAAAAGAAAGCTGAGCGAGCCACAGTCAGAAGCCACTTCAGGGAAAAATATCGCCTTCCAAAAGTAAACAACACTTGATAAAATGCACTCTATGAACCATTGTAATTTGTTATTTCATTATTAACATTATTCATTATTGAAAAATGCTTGCTCTATTCTTTATCTGTTTTCTTTTTATTATATAATTTAAAAAAAACTGCGTTAAGCTTGTTATAGCACTGGCATATCATTGCTCTTTTGTTGATTTTGATTGCTTCCGTTGTCCTCAAGTCGCTTTGGATAAAAGTGTCTGCTAAATGACTAAATGTAACTACTATTTTTTATTAACAGAGTGAACTGGACGAGACACAAATTCAGGCTGCGGCAGATGACGTGGAGTTGCCCACAGAGCTGGCTAAGATGATCGCTGAAGACAACCAGGAGGAGGAGCACAAGCAGTCTGTCCTGGGTCAGCTGACCAACATCCAGAACGTCGATATTGACCAGCTAAAGGAAAAGGCCCAGTCCACCATCGAAGACCTTAAACAGTCTGCTGAAAAGTGTGAGGTCATGTAATACACAGAGCTGGACTGCTGGTTGAGGATCTGATGTTTCCTGATATATAATATAGGGAATAAATCTGATCCATGAACAGCATTCCTATAATAAGATGAATCTCTGATTCATGAAAGACAAGCTCCTTGCCAAAGCCAAGCAATCATATATAAATTTGAAGTGTGTTTGTTGATATCGCAAATAATGTTTGCTATACTGTATACGTGTTACAATTTTTCATAATTGTGGCTAAAGGCAATAATTATCAGTTCTTCAGTGTTTAAATTAGCCAGAAAATATTTCAAAATACAGTATTCCAGTCTGCTAAATGCATATTGCTAATATGTATAATATGTATTATTACTAATGTAATATATAAAATACTAAATTGTTTAAATTATACATAATTTATGTATTTGCTCCTTTTTATGTACTCGGTATATTGATGTATGTATGTGCAGTGTGTATATGTAACATACGTTGATGTTTTTTATGAACACCAAATATAAACTTGTGAACAGTCATTGTTTATTTCTCTCATACATTTAAAAAAAAAATGTAATGTCAGTCAGTGTTATTAATACACAAAACAAAATAAAAGTGAATTAAAATAAAATATTTTAAAAACTTAAACTCATTATTATCATTATTTATCTCAACTAGTTGCCAATGCAACATTTGTCATTTTCATTTGGTTTACCCGATGTACTAAAATAACTAAAACTGAAATAAAATTAATAATACCTATGCAGACACATGACCAAAACACAACAGAATTACTAAAACTAGAATTACTCAAATTAAAATGAAAGTTTGCTGATAGTTTAACTTAAATATGAATAAGGGAACCATTGTTAAAGGTCGATGTTGTCTAAGATTCATTTCTGTAACGCAACGCTGGTGCATCAGGAAAAACATTCCGTCTCCATTGAGTGTCAAAAGTAGTACACTCAACTCTATTTAACACGCGGGAGCCTTTACAGAATTCGCATTTCATAAAGTTAACGAAAACTTAGATGGATACCGAAGCGGATCTCTTCTATCGTCAGCTGCCCAAAGTGGTAGGAAAAACATTTTTAGATCAAAACAGACGTTATCCTTTATTGAGCTCAATCCAGTGTATGTAAATAAATTAATTCAAGTAATTACACCTATTGAAATTAAATAAAATTGAAATTAAAATGAAATTAATTTCTTTCAGGAGTTACACGCACATCTTAATGGTTCTGTGAGTTTTGAAACGATGGAGACGCTTATGAAGCGCAAGCCGCATCTGAACATCGAGCACAGCATGACCGCCATCCGCCGCGGACAGCGCCGATCACTGGACGAGTGCGTGTCAAACACATCACATAAACACTGGACGAATATACTGATAATAACCTTTAAAACAAGTAATAGAAAAATCGTAGAAATTGGCTGCGTCTGAAATCGCCTATTCTCCGAGTACGTACTTCTTTTGAACAAGTACGTACTTAGTATGAAAGTATGAATGTAAGCCAGACGTAACTACATCCGTGATTTTGTCATTTGTCTGTAAAAAGTTAACATTTGGGCAGTGTCATTTTTTTCCCCCTGCAAAATTGTATTAAAATAATTACAGATTAGTTATGTAATTTTCTTTTTCTGTAAAATATGTTTCTAAATGTAAAGTTTTTTTCCCCCCGTCATGTCCAATTATAAATTAAATCCAAGATTAAATGTTAAGTATCTTCAGCTAATATGTTGCAGAAAGTACATTCATTATAAATGGATATATCCATGAGTTATTGTGTATGTTATTTCCTTTATGTTTTTATTAATAACATATTTAAAGTAATGTCCAGGTGATGTGCCATGGTGTATGGTGAGGTTTAAGCCTTTTTGTTATTTAAATGGAGGATTGGATCCAACATTAAAGGAATTCATTATAAAATTGTTATTAAAATGCTTATCAAAAAACAATTTACTATAAAGTGGGGATTTGTGACTTACTAGCGTCAGTTGCGTCACTTCACTACCATTCACAAATCCTCCCCCTTGGCCTCATGTATGGTTGCCCAGTAGTGTTGCAACTTGTTTCCGTAGTGTTGTGCTAATTTCTTTGTGTTGTGATAATTTCATTGTGTTGCGCTAATTTCGTTGTGTTGTGACTTTTTTTCCATTTTGTTGTGCTAATTTTGTTGTTGTGACTTGTTTTCTGTTGTGTTGTGCTAATTTCGTTGTGTTGTGACTTTTTTTCCATTTTGTTGTGCTAATTTTGTTGTTGTGGCTTGTTTCCGTTGTGTTGCGCTAATTTCGTTGTGTTGCGACTTTTTTCCATTTTGTTGTGCTAATTTTTTTGTTACGACTTGTTTTTTGTTGTGTTGTGCTAATTTCGTTGTGTTGTGGCTTGTTTCCGTTGTGTTGCGCTAATTTCGTTGTGTTGCGACTTGTTTTCCATTGTGTTGTGAAGATTTCGTTGTGTTGGGACTTGTTTTTTGCTGACTAGACAAGTGTGCTAAATTTGTAGCGCACACTAAGTATAATAGATAATAGTGTACTACACTTAGTCCTGATGTCATTTCATTGATTACAAACAAACTATTCCTTAAGTCAGTGTATTTCTCCAACAGGTGTTTTCAAGTGTTTAAAGTGATTCATCAGCTGGTTGATTCAGAAGAGGACATACTAATGGTAATGGCTTAATCAGCGTTTTATTCTCTTGCACCTTTAAGAAGAAATTAAAAACAGAATTATGATTATCAAACAGGTTGCCAAAGCAGTCATTCAAGATTTTGCGGCAGATGGTGTAAAATATTTGGAGTTGCGTAGCACGCCACGGGAAGTGACTGAAACAGGTACTGGAAGCGTTTTATATGTCAAACATTTATTAGCAGCTCTTTTCTGCTTTTTGTTAACATTTATTTTTGTCATAAAAAGGTCTCACTAAACAAAGATACATTGAAACTGTGCTCGAAGCCATCCGACAGTGTAAACAAGAGGAAGTTGACATTGATGTCAGGTAACTTTTAGGTATTTATTGTAGGTAACAATCTGTTTATCTTATGGTCACCTGTTGTATTTTTGAATGTTTGAACAGGTTTCTCGTAGCCGTGGACCGCAGACATGGGCCTGTGGTTGCCATGGAGACAGTGAAGCTGGCAGAGGACTTCCTGCTTTCCAGTGATGGAGTAGTAGTTGGACTTGACCTCAGTGGAGACCCAACAGTGAGTTCAGATTAACTGCAATTAACTTGATACTCGACTTGTTACTTCTATCTGCACTCTCCATATCTTTGATCTTACAGGTTGGTCATGGAAAAGATTTGCTCTCTGCACTTGAAAATGCCAAAAACTGTGGTCTGAAGCTGGCGCTGCACCTTTCAGAGGTCAGAGCACATGGAAACTTATTTATGTTGGAATTATGTTTTGGTAGGAACCTAGTGCCGTCAAATCGATTAATCACGATTAATTGCATCCCAAATAAAATATATACGTCTGTCTGTGTGTGTATTTATATATACATATAATATACACAGTACACACACACATATATTATGTAAACAAAAACTTTTATTTTGGATGCGATTAGTCATGATTAATCAATTTGACAGCATACTTTCACATGGTTTACGCGAGAGTTCATGTTTATTACAGGTTCCTTCTCAGAGAGATGAGTCTGAGCTGCTGTTGAACTTGCCTCCTGATAGAATCGGCCACGGAACCTTCCTACATCCTGAGGTCGGCGGGTCTGACAGTCTTGTTGATAAAGTTTGCAAACAAAATATTCCTATCGGTAAGAGTTTTCCATTGTACTTCCAGAATTATATACTTGAATATTGAAGTTTTTAATTATTTTTGTATTTTTTACTATTTCATTTTTATTTTATTAACTAATTTATGTTTTTAACTAGTCATCCACCAAATTCCAAAATGACATACTTGAACTTTGAATAAGTAATATTTTAAACACTTAATTAGTGTTCTATCATAATTCCAAAATTACATACTTGAACTTTAAATATTTTCTTTTTAATATTTTACTGTTATTTTTATTTTACTTAATTTTTCCCCTAGTTTTTCATTATATAGTTGTTTCCAATTGCATTTAGTTACATAGCTGAACTTTAAAGAATTGTTTTTATACCTAATTTACTGTTTCTTTTTTATTTTATTTTTATTTTATTTTTTTTTTTTACTAGTTTTCCATTGTAATTCCAAAATTACATACTTGAACTTTGAAACAATTATATATTTATAAATAAAATGTTTTATTTTATTTTTATTTTATTAGCTAATAGCACTTAACTAATTAACTCATTTATTTTATGAACTGTCCTTTCATAATTCCAAAATTACATGAACTTTAAATAATCATTTTTTAAAACTATTTTTTTTTTTAAATGTAATCATTTTGAATTGCAGAGATGTGTCTGACCTCTAATGTCAAAGGTCAAACGGTGCCTTCATATGACAAGCATCACTTCCAGTACTGGTATAAGAGAGGACATCCGTGTGTTCTCTGCGTGAGTTCTTTTTCCCACTCTCTTGCAGTTCAGACACTTTATCCCTGTAAGCCTGACATATGAAACAGTAGTTTTAAAAAAAAATTGAAATGGAAGAAATATGCAGTTTGATTTGCAATGGCCAAAAAGTGAAATTCTGATACCTTGTAATGTAAATCAGTAATATCTTTAACACTCAGTCACTCCATATCTCCCAATAACATGTCTTAGTAAGTTTTGATCATGTTAGTAATTTAAAGGCCTTAGAAATTTAGGCATTGTTGGTTTAATGTAAACTTTTTTTTTTAAACGTGTAGAGTTAGAAAATAACAAGATGCCTATTCCTCCTCCTGTCCTGTCAGACGGATGATAAGGGTGTGTTCTGCACGGATCTCTCTCAGGAGTACCAGCTGGCGGCCTCCACCTTTGGTTTGACCCGGGAGGCCGTGTGGATGCTCTCCCAGCAGGCCATTGGATACACCTTTGCCCCCGAGCCAATCAAACAGAGGCTGGAGAAGAAGTGGGCGGAGCTCAAACAGCAGATCCTCCAGTGAGGAATGGCAGCTGTAAAACTTCAACAACAGTCCTACCTCAGAGTTTGTCAAACAGTGGTTTGTCAAACACGAATGCACATTGTTGCAGCTAATTATATCGGTTTCCTCCATTTCAAAGCACTGCATTAATATCTGAACTAATACAAACTTGTTGTGTGAAACACCTTGGACTGTTTAAATTAAATTGATTTTAATATTTATAATATATTATTGAGGATCTCTTGAATATTGATATGGTTTATTAATACAACAGTATTAAATATAAGTTTATTAATTACACAACTAGTGTGAAAGTGATTTATTTCTCTTACATTTTCAGCAGAGTTGTACTCATTAAGAAATACTCAATATTTGGCAAAAAAAGTATTATTTGCGTGTTTTACAGGGTCAAAACATTGATTTGATGAACACAGCAAGCGATCTGGATTCTGTCAGATTCTGTTTTTAACATATGTGTCATTTTCGTTTTCCATCACTGTTTGAAATTTGAAAACCCTGAAACTAAATACAAAGAGTTCAATTTTACTGCATAAAAGGCACGTTGTTCCAGGTAATTATGTGAGTTTCCTCTAGGTAATGTCCGAATTAATATATACACTGTTATTGAACTTCCTTGAATATTAACCCATAAGAACCTACGGTGACGCGAGTGTCACAAACATTGGTGATTATCTGAAAAGGTCTTTTTAAAGCATTATACCCCACTTTCAACTCAGGAAGTCCCTAAGTGACATATAATGAACATCCAGGTTCAGTCATGTGACAAGGTGTGCCATTTTTGTTGCCATGGCAACATTTCCAAAATGGCGTCCTGTCTGGTTAGCATATGTTGCTGTATCAGCAATTTTTAATATACTAAAGGTATATTTCAATCCATGCAACAATTATAATGTTTTAATAACATATCCTAGATTACTCTTAACCTGATTTGAATACATTTCTTGAACAAATTGATATAAAACAAGTTACAAAGGTATTGTGGTGACGCATATGTCACATCGGGCTCTTAACCTTATAAAAGAGTCACGTATTTGTCACATTAAGAAAAATGGTAATGAGCTGTTCAATTAATTTAGCTGATTCAATTATTTTAGTGTTATATATTTCCTGCTGCTCATTTCAAAGCATATTTTAACAAATCTACGTGCATGTTTAACATGTTTACCTCCAGTGTGAGGTAGCTATTTATTTTTATTCAGTTTGCACATTTCCGAGATGTGAAAAAAAAAAACCAATCAAAAAATCTAAAAATTAATTTCTGGTTAAACCATATACCTGAAAAGGTAGAATTTTTATGTTACAAAAGAGTTGTAACATTTAATGGTCACAGTTATGTGGTTTTGAAATATGTTGTGGCAAAGCAAATAAAATGCGAAAACTGTATTACTTCTGAAAAAGGTTTTGTTTCATCTTACCAGAAAAGTAATCATTTTGATATATGTTGTGGAAAAGCAAATAAGCAGAAAAAAACCTGTCATTTAGCAAAAAAAATGATAAAATAATTTTTTTTAAATTGAGAAATAAACGCCCAATGTGACATGTGTAACATTACAGATCTTTCACAAGGAGCGGTTGTATTTTAAAAACAACTGCAGAAACATGTTATAAGTGGTCCATTTGGTCTGTTTTATATGCCCCATAATTTTCCTATAAGGAGAAATTGGTCCGGGTTCTTATGGGTTAATATTGGTTATTTAATATAATTATATTAAAAGAAGCTGTCTTATACTTTAACCAACCGAAAGGTTTTACCACTAGAGGGCAGCAGTTCATTTTAAACGTTCTTGATTTAACTGCAAAGCAAGAAAGGTTTAAATGACATTTCTCTCCTGGATAAAGGAACATACACAGCTCAGATCTCTGTCGTGTTGAATACTTGATTAGATCTTTAATGGCTCTTGTTGTCAGACTGTATATCTGTCTTTATGTAACCTCAAAGATCTCCTGTTCACTCTGGTGCCAGAGCTGAAAGTGTTTGTGAGAGCTTAGCATGCAGTTAACCTCTCAAGACCACAGTGTCTAATGGCTGTGAACTCGCTTTGGGAAGACAAAAGAAACAGAGCCATGAATCCTCCAGCACACTGTGGTTTAGTCCTTGCTTTTATATTAGGCTTTTGAGGGGGATCTATAGGGATGAGGAAAGAATGGACCCCATTGTGCCCTGTTGGGCACCTCAGATGTAACACCTCTATTGATTTCTCCTGAGGTTTCCTTTAGGGGTCCTACATCTGAAATAGTATCTTTGTGTGTGTGTGTGTGTGTGTGTTTTATACAGGGTAAAATCAATGTCAAAATGCGTTTTCAGGTCTTTCTCTCGCTGGTGTTACATTACAGGAGAGACTGGGGCTAGTCGTCACATCTTTTACCTCTGTCATTAACTGCTGAAAAGTTTTGGGTCAGTAAGTATTTTTTTTTAATTAATACTTTTATCCAACAAAGATGCATTAAATTGATCAAAAGTGACAGTAAAGACATTTATAATATTACAAATATGCTGTTCATTTGAACTTTCATTCCGTTCACCAAAAATCCAGAAAATGTAGTCAAGCACAGTTTCCACGAAAATATTAAGCAACAGAAAGAGTCACATTAGCATATTAGAATGATTTCTGAAGGATCATGTGACGCTGAAGACTGGAGTAATGATGCTTAAAATTCAGCTTTGCCACCACAGGAATAAATTACATTTTAAAATATATTAAAATAGAAAACAGTATTTCACAATATTGCTTTTTACTGTATTTTTTATAAAATAAATGCAGCCCTGGTGAGCATAACATACTTCTTTTTAAAAACATAAAAAACCCAACCCCAAGCTTTTGTCCCTCAAAGACTATTGAACATTATCACTGATATTCCCTACAGCTGGTCTGCAACTACTTTTGTGCTGTTTTTGCAATTGTATTTGTTTAAAGAGAGGACCTCCTATTGTACCTTTTAACATGTCACGTTTCTCATTTATTCACTTGTAGCTTTGGGCCTCTTTGCCCAATGTATGTGAAGGGCAGAGGTCAACTCATTCAGTCAATACACAACACAACTCGTATTGTCATCTTTGACCGTGACACCTGCACAAATGAGGTCACATATTAGATTTTTGTTGTTCAGCACATTTGTCTGTGTGAAAACTTGTGTTAGGTAGGTTTTAATCTCCTCAAATCCGTCTGAACAGCTCGAGGCAACATGCCATGCTTATTTAGTAGCTTCTGATTAATGCAATATGTTATTGCATATAACAAATAAGACGGATGACATTGTTAATTAACTGTTGACCTAACGGTGTTTACACCCTGCCTTTTCAATCGCAGTTTGCAGAGTTGCCCATTTTTGTTGTTTATAGTGGAGTTTGACTGCTTTATTATAATTTTATAATAATAGCAATAGCTTTGAATTCTTTGCAAAACCTCTGAGGTCTCACATTGTTAGACGTGATAATTTCCTTTCTTGGCTAAAACAGCCACATGATGCTGGCAGCTGTCCAGTGAGATATTCCACAGAGGCGTATCTTCTTCACAAGGCCTCTGCTATGCTGCTTCTGTTTGTAAAGCATATTTGACAAGCTGGTAATGATGCCAGACACATACAAACTACAAAGCTCGTCTTGCTGATGTCATCTCAACAATGCCCAGATGCATTTGCTGTGTTAGCAAGAGCTTTGGCTCTGTCTGCAAAAGCAAAGAGTTTTTCATTGTTTGAAAGCAGCAGAGTGCTCAGGTTTTTCTGATTTTAGGAAGACATGAAACTGTGAGAATGCACTTATGCACAGAGCTATCCAAGAGCTTGCTCTATGATTATTATTATTTTTTGTTCATTTTTTAATTTATGCATCTAATGCATAAATTAAATAATCCTGATAGCCAGATGCTCTAGAGTTTAAATTGTTGATGTGTAAACTTATCTCTTGCGTTTTAAAAAAGATTGTAGTCTGATGTGAACAGTGGCAGATATACAACAGGATCACCAAATCTGACAAGGCAGCATAACACATTCCCGAAATCCGTTACTCCCCTCTATTTCCCACCGAATGAATTTAATGTTACACAAATTCTCTTTAGTGATGTCTAATCTCATTTGTTTCATACACTAGAAAGCATTTTGGTCTGATGCAAACAATTGCAGATATACAGCAGGATCACAAAATGCGGTAAGGCAGCACAACAGGTTACTGGAATCCGTTACCCCCCTCTAATTTATACAGAATGAGTTAAATGTTAGCCGTTTTCATACTAATGATAGCTAATCTCCTTTGTTTCATACTGTAGAACGCATTTTGATCTGATGCAAACAATTGCTGATATACAGCAGGTTCACAAAATCCAACAAGGCAGCGTATAACAGGTTGCCAATATCTGTTACCCTCCTCTATTTCACACAGAATGGGTAAGATGTTACACAACATCCCACTAGAAATGTCTAATCTCCTCTGTTTCATACTCTAGAAAGCATTTTAGTCTGCTGTGAACAGTTGCAGATATACAGCTGGGTCACCAAATCTGAGGCAGCGGAACCTCTCTATTTAATAAGGTGAGTGCAGATCAGTTTATGATTGGTTGTTTGTTTTCAGTTCACAATTTGGTGTTAAAGAAAACTACAACACAGATGAATGGTGATTTGATTGGACAGCGTATAATTCATCTAATTAGCACAACATACCATCTGCGTAATCGTAAATCACATACTGCATTCTATATGTGTGGTTTTCCTGCTGGATTGGAAGATTATTATTGAAAAATTACATGTTGCAACTGCACCCACGCTGTTCCTTCACTTCAGTTGCCCAGGGTGATGATTTGTTTTGAAACAACCTTGCAAAATGAGCAGCAAGCAGAGGTGTCTTGAGAACGCCTTGGCTGCCCTTTCAGGGTCCTTAAAGTCACTGTAGCATGTAATTGTGGCAGGAGTGCCAGCGAAAGAGAATTGGATGGTAGAATGTATTGGTGCAAACTGGGTTTTCAACAGTAATAGATGATTCTTAATAAAGACTGAGCAATTTTGTGTTCAGTAACAATCCGGTTTTCAGCCTGGAAATTGACCTAGTGGTATGAACATGTGGAAAATACTTGAATCGCTGGGGAAAAAATAAAATAAAATTCACATATAGTATGTACATGCATGGCCCAAATAAATCTGTGCTATTCCATATTTCTCTTTGCTACAGAAACCGGGCTGTAATGATCTGATTGGTTCATCTGGATGAGTAGCATTTCAATATAAAGTTACCAAATAATCCATTTAAACTTGTCAGAGTGTGAAATTTCAGATTTGATCTGAAGCTATATGAATCCACATGTGCAGGGTGAATGACTGATTGATTGCTGCAATTATATACTGTGATTATAGTGGACATGTCAAGTCATTTCTCTTGTAGTTTACATTAAAACACAAAGTTTTTGTATTTTACACAAGGTCTTTTTAAGACATGTTATATACACATGCAGTATTTAAGAGAGCAGTTCAAGAGTGAGATGAACAGTTAAAGATATGTGCATGTGCAGACACTAGACTTGTGTGAGGAAAAGGCTTATTCACTGAAAATCCTCCATGAATTCAAGATTCACTGTGACCAGATCAGTGAGTCAGTGAGTTGAATTATTGAATGGATTATTCTTTTGAGAATTTCAGTACAGCGTTTGGTCTCCACATCAGATTTATTCGCAAATTGGGTGATTGGTTAATGCCAATTTCTACGTATACTAATTTTGCACATTACAAAATGCATTATGATTGCACAATGAACAATAGTATAAATAGTATAAATAAATTCTAAATTAAATAATGCAAATTTTTATTAAACATATTATTATATCTGATGCATTATCTATGTTAACGTATAGAATGTGTAGAACTTTATTGTGAAATATCACTACTGAAATTATAAAATAATACTACTTAAATGCACTTTTTTCAGAGTTCCCTCGAAAATGTTTTTATATCCCAGTTATTTGCATTTCTTTCAGGATATAATATATTTGAATATATTAAAGCGGAAACAATCCTTTCTGTTGCCCAAAATAGCTGATCTTCCAGCAGCAAAACCCTGGAGTGTACTAGGAATTCATTCTCTCTGTAGAAAAGCGTGCAAGCCCACGGCATCCTCATTACAGCAGACCTGGAGGTGAGCCTGAAAGGAGTTGTCCGTGTCATATTTACAGAGTTTGAGCTGTTTGCTTTCTCTGATAGACTTTGCAGCTGAAAGCTACACTTTTGTGAGAGCAATTGTTACTCACGACCTTGATTTAAAAAAAAAAAAAAAAAGAATGACAATGGACAGATCTATATACCTATCGCTCTTTCATTCTATCATTATTTTGTTCTATCTATCTATCTATCTATCTATCTATCTATCTATCTATCTATCTATCTATCTATCTATCTATATCTCTCTATCGTTCTACCGTTCTACCGTTCCATCTATATATCGTTCTATCTATTGTTCTGTTGATCTATCGTTCTGTCGTTCTATCGCTGTGTTCTATCTATCTATCTATCTATCTATCTATCTATATATCTATCTATCTATCTATCTATCTATCTATCTATCTATCTATCTATCTATCTATCTGTCTATCTGTCTATCTGTCTATCTGTCTGTCTGTCTGTCTGTCTGTCGTTCTACCGTTCTATCTATCTATCTATCTATCTATCTATCTATCTATCTATCTATCTATCTATCTATCTATCTATCTATAGATATCTATCTAGATAGATAGATAGATATCTATCTATCTATCTAGCTATCTATTCTTTCGTTCTACCGTTCTATCGTTCTGTTGATCTATCAGTGTATCGTTCTGTCTATTCTATCTTTCTATCAAGATGTATGTGTTTTTGAAGGAGGCTATTGATGAGCTGTCTGAAAGCAGTAAGACTTGTTGGTCTTAGCTCACTGCTCTGCAAGCAGGCAAATGTCAGCCGAAACAATGACAGTGTCACCAAAGTTCTGCTGACGTCTTCCTGTCCCTGAAACTCCTGCCACCTGTCAGCTAAAGATATGAAGCGAGTGGCAGATTCCCACTGACTGGACACAAGCAGGTGACATCTGTCAATTATACAGGATTTACCATGGACCTTTTTACTGCCTGAGGTGACAGATATAGACTTAATGTGGTGACAGTACATTCTTTATTCCTATTCTTAGCGCTATTTTTTTATTTTACAGAAGGTAGGATTTGTTTCAGCCGGTAACAAAATATACTTTCCAATCTGTACTCAATGTTTCATGCTCAGTTTAATTTGGTTAAATCCACCAAATGGCCACGTGGTTTCATACCACACAATACAAACAAGATGAGGTCTGCAGATTGTGCTGTGATTGACCTTTGCACCCTTTTCAGTCTCTAATAAATTCATTACTGCCATAAGGGCCAAACAATTTATGACCTTGATCTAGAATACAGCCATCGGGGGCCAATGTGTTGGCTAGAAAATATTGTTAAATATAAATATGTTGTATCAGCACATAAGAGTATGCTGTTGCTTCTATTCCCTCAATGCTCAGCTCCACGTGGGACAGGTCAAATGTCACAGGAGGTTGTTCATGTGAGTAATACAGGTGAAATAGTGCCTGATGAGGAATGCAGTATGAGTGGCCCAGTGATGTGGAAAACTGTGATATGTGCCCAGTTTTTAACTTAGTGGAGCAGTAAGGTTTTGAAAAAAATTGCAAGGACACACACAAACCTTGAGTCACTAATGTGGCGAGGGACTCAGTAGCCCCAAGAAATAGATTACATTTCAGGGTAATTGCCAAAAGTACTGCTGATAATGTTCTTTTCCCATGTCTGTAGTGTTCTGATGACCGTCGCTCTGGTGTGGCAACCCAATGAGGAGTTTGTCTTCAGTGGGCTGAGAGTCAAAGCGCCCACTAGAGGTGCAGAAATGTAACAGCTGCACCTGCAACAAACAAACTGAGTGATTCTCTGGACAGTGTCATCAGGTAGGACAGCCACAACACTTTTTTGTATTGATACAGTGAATGATTTAGCACATTTTATTGCTCTCTGTTGTGTGCTTTAAGGTTTATTGCAACAAAAAAACATTGTAGTTTTGTTTCACATGACCATTTTTTAGCCTCTAAAGTAAACCTTCAAACAGGCTGCATTTGATAATGTACTCTTAAAACTTCTTTAAAGGAATAGTTCACCCAAAAATGAAAATTCTGTCAGTAATTACTCACTCTCATGTCGTTCCAAACCCGTAAGACCTACATTCATCTTCGGAACACAAATTAAGATTTTTTTGATGAAATCTGAGAGTTCTCTGACCCTGCATAGACAGCAACACAACTGACACGTTCAAGACCTAGAAAGGTAGTCAGGACATCGTTAAAATAGTCCACGCGACATCAGTGGTTCAACCTTAATTTTATGAAGCTACGAGAATACTTTTTGGGATATTCATTACAATCAACTCTTTAAGCAAAATAATGACATTTGCTAATATGCTCATTTTTATGTAAGATTATTGGAGTATGTTTTACAAGACAAAACTATTTCAGTCTTTCTACTTTAAAAATGTCATGTTTAATTCAATGTGCTACTTGCTCTTTCTTTTTAATTTATTGAACATTTCTAGTTATTTCTGAGTGAAAATTGATCCTAATTTTTTGTGTATAGCATGGGCAGTCATATATTTACATGTTCAGTTGTGACATCATGAACACAGTTTCTGAATCACATGTTTTTGCAGCTTAATTTCAAATGGGCTTTTTCATCAGCTGAACAATCAGTATGTTGTTAAACAATAGTACAGTTAAACACACCATACTTCTATCCCTCACAGCGTCATTTTCATTCCTGACAGAAATTAAATATAGCACTGACCTTTCTAAAGTCTATTACACTGCAAAAATAGTTTTCGAAGAAGCAAATAAAGATCATTGGAGCATGTTTTATAAGAAAATACTATTTCAGTTTTTCTACTTGAAAACGTCTCATTAAATTCAATGTTTTACTTGCTATTTCCATGTAAATGTTTGTGAAATTTACTATCAATTTCTGAATAAAAATAGCTTCTACACCAGAATTCATGTAGGCCTATTTATTTACCAGAAACAATGAACACATTAAAGCAATGATTACATATTGTGATCATAATGATTCAGAGTCAGACATGTTTGAGCCAATTTTAGAAGACAATGTTTAATTTGTCATGTATGTATTTCCTAGCTACAAGTCTCTTGTTTCTGCATGAGTTTGTTGCGCTTGGAACAATTCAAAGTCTGGTAGTGTGTGATCCTCAGCTATTTAGCCAGTTTTTCCTCTGTAACTGTTTACAAAGTCAGCAAGTGTATGACACCTAGTGTTTTACAATCTGTTCAGAAGTCGTGTAGTGCATTCCAGCCTGTGTCAGTGTTGTGTGGTGGTCCAGTGAGCCAGCAGAGGGCAGTCGTGTGAGCTGAGGCAGGGCTCCACCCCAGTGTGCCTCAGAGAGCTGCCTCTGATGCTGCTGCCTCCGAGCCTGTGGGCCAGGTGCTCTCACACTGACTAAAATCCGGTGAGGTTACATTTTCTTTTTCACTCTCCAATAAATCACCATTAATATTGACTTTCTGTGGGCTGACTCACTTTCTTCATCTAAATTTAGAAGACAGAGGCAGCCATCTAAATCCGGTTAGAGGACAGAAAATGCCATCCTTTGAGAAAGAACTATTCATTTTGGCTTTTGTGTTATAAATAAGTCTGTCCGAAGCACCTGGTGGAAGTTTTATCTTGTTTTAGAAGTTTAGTTTTCTGACACGTCTCCTGTGAGGGTTGGATTGGTGTCTGGGATTCATGTCTCACCCTCTGAGATCAGCAGGTCACATGCAATAACAAAGTGTGATTTCCATAAATAGCCAACTCTCCTGAGTTTTATTAGTTTTGGTTCATCTGATGCAGTTATTAACTACTCAGTTGAAAGGTATGTGCATGATGGTCTTCCAAACATGTTTTTTACACACTTGAACAGCATCAGTCACTTTATTGTTTGTTTGTGCACTGCATTTCAGGCTTGAGGTTTGCTCATGCAATCAAACAGGAGGGCCGTAGGTGACATCATCATCTCTTTTATCCACAAACCTCATCATTGACCGAACTGCTATTTGATCTCCTGGTAAGAGCTCCATTAGTGAGCTAAAAGAAGCTTCTAGCACTATACATGAACTAATTATGTATTGGTTGGAGATCCATCCAAGGAAGAAGTGCAGCAAATGATTGAGTCCAGGTGCAACTCGGTCACTGATAGATTTGTCACCCTAAAACTAGACCGAAAAATCATATTAACAATGACATAAATCAGAGTAATGTCAAAAGCTAATAATCTGAAACGTCAATAAGGACCCTTCAGTAATTGCATTAAAGTCAATATGAGCCAGTATTCGCAACTAGATGTACTGTCTAATGTATTTGTATCTATCAAACAAAAATACGATGGGAGGAAAAATTATATTTATATGGTTTTAAATTCTTTTGCAAATCTTTTGTGTTATCCCCAAAAAACTTTGCGTTTGCTTACAGAACTTTTGAGAAGTTTCTCGGATTTTGAGGGAATGCAAAACTTTTGCAAGAAAAAACCGAGAACACTTTAGTACAGGGACCAATTCACAGTATTAACTGCTTATTAGCATGCCTTTTATTAACACATTGGCTGTTTATTAGTACTTATAAAGCACAGCACATATTCTGCATGACCATATTCTACATCCCTAAACCTACCCAATACCTAAACTTAACAACTACTTTACTAACTATTAATAAGCAGTAAATTAGGAGTTTATTGAGGCAAAAGTTGTAGTTAATGGTTTGTTAATGATCGACAAACATACATAGAGCACATCACATATCTAACTGTTGGACTGTGTCATAGAGATTCATGCCAGAACTTTGTATTTTTATGGTTTGGAATGACAGGAAGGAGAGTGATGTTATCCCTTCAAGGAAGTCAGTTTTGGTTTAAATGGAGATGTGTTGCTATCGTTAAATATCTTTATTTTTATTGTTCTACAGATATTTAAACTGTTGCAATAACTACAGTTACTATTAACTGCTTTTCATTAAGGTGTTCCAGTAACTTCAAGTAAAACACAATTAGATGGTCGAACCTACTGAGATATAATCTTGGACAGCTACGTCAATGGTTACGCTCAAGTCAAGGACCTTGAAGAAAATGTCCCATATTGCCTTTCATTTTGGACTGGAGAAGAGATTTCAGGGCTGTGGGGATTGAGCAACAAGAAGACCTGAATCATAAGATCAATATTCTTTTGTCTATTTCTGCAGTGAATAAAAAACAATTGGTTATCTTGTGAGCAGTGAGCTGAAATGTATTGCTGTAAGGAAAAGCAAGCACTACCTCATGGTGACAGTGAAGAAATGAAATGATGTAAACTGACAGTAATTTATAAAGCAATCAATATGTGCCTTCAGGATAGAGTAGCACAACAGCCTCCGGTACATCATTTAATCCATTTGGTGGTAGAAGTCTATTGTTTTGGAGTTACTCAAGTCGATAGACAAAATAATGTCTTAAATAAAATTTGATCGACAAGAGAAAGGTTAATCAGCGTTGTGTTATAGACTTAAATTGTTCATGCAACCAAAAAAAAAACACAGTTTAATGGGCTTGCTGTGTATTCTAATACCTTGGTAAAATAGGGCAGTGCTGCACAATGATTTCATTCTCAGTTTCATAAATTCACAGTGTTCCTTTAATCTCTGTCAGTCCCCAGAGTCTGAATTTATTTATGGACTGTATATTTATTTATAGACTCCTGTCCAGCGTCACCCAGTAAACAAGCATAGAAGAGTGTATTTGGATGACATAACAGTGTTATTTTAGTATCACTGAGATACTGTTATAGTTTTTGTTAATATTTAGAAATTTTAGTTCAAGATTTAGCAATTTTGTTCGATTTTTGCATATTAGTTTTTTGGTTTTTAAATTTGTCTATATAGTTTTATAGTTTTTATTACTTATTTATCAGTGTTAAGTTATATGCCATGACATATGTCCATAATTGTAATTTATTTTTTTACTTTTTTTTTTTTTAAATAGTGTAGCTGTATACAAGATGGTTGAAATTGTAACTAATTAGGTAATACATTGTAATAATATATTAATAATCTGAATATAGAATTACAGAATTCTTCACATATCATTAATGTACATTCAAGTAGTTATTTTAATGAAACTTTGATGTTTATATTTGAGCTTGGGCCTTTAAAAGGTATTAATTTATTTGTAATATTAAATTATGAATTTCTAAAAATTTGAAATAACTTTAAATAATGTGATTAATATGACTGGATTGATTAGGCTATATGATAATTTTATTATGTGTGGCAAGAAAATTAAGAAGATGGAAAGTAATATTCAAACAACATTCATAAATAAATATTTTGAAACATTTAGATTAGGGAAAATGAAGAAACATGGCTTTTTTTTAAAAACAATTTTTTTTTTAATTTATTTTCATTTTAGAAGGTGCATGGCAAAAACAGTAAAATGTTAAAATTGTGAATGATTTGATAAAAGAAAACTAATATGGTTTCCATTCTTAAAGTGTGAGTTTAATATTTTATCCAGTATATTAAAACATGGGCATATGAAAGCATAAGCAATGTCCCATTTAATGTCTGTTAATGATATTTATGAAAGTTGCTATGTTACCCAATTGAGACATATGATGACCTCTCTAAATTAGAGCTATCCTGTCTTTGAATGCCAGTTCATTCGACCCGAAATGAATTCTATCGTCTGTTACAAAACATGCCAAACTTGAGCTTCGTCAGACTTTGATGGGTTATTACAGAAGCTGTTGCTTGGCAATATCAGCAGCAGCATCGGTGTCCCTAGAGAGCGCGCGAGAATAGAAGCACAGGATGCGCACGCCCAACACACACGAGCGCCGCGCGAGCGTTCACATCTCTCCAAACACCGCTGCCAGCCGCTTTAAAGTTACACTCCGACCGCAGATAGGCGTTTTATCGCGGGCTACGTTTTATTTACGTGCCATGCTTCAGTTACTAACTCGTTACTGAAATTTGAACCGTTGAATTCAGCCAACACAAACGAAGTGGAGCGCCTACAGCGACACATTTGAGCCTTATGAAGATTGTTGAGGTAAGTGTTGCGTGTGCTAACGGTTTTTTTTCGCGTTTATTCCCACAGGAAAGAGTAGAAATAGATCCTCCAGGCCAGAAATTTGAGCTTCAAAGAGGTAAGAAAGTACAAATGTCCGAGTCTGGACTGCGATGCTGAGGAGAAGTGAGTGAGGAGACAGAAATTGTGAGAAGAAGTGGAAACGCAGTCAGTATCGGTAGTTTGGGTGGCAATTACTTATATCGTTTGACTGTAGGACAGTAATGTTGTTTCATTCGATGGGCTGTTCAAGTGGAAATGATTAATGCCACTTTAATGAGTTGAACAAGTCGGCTTTCTAAGCATCTGTTGGACTGAAGACTGACTCTTCTAACCGTTAGACTGACTGTCAGCAAGTCAGTGTTTTTAAATGATGCTTGTGTATTTATTTTCAATTGGATTAAAGGGATAGTTTGCGTAAATATTACAATTCTGATTCTGTTAAAACTGTACATGACTTCCTTCCGCAATAGAAGCATCAGTCATTCACATTTCGTCTTTTTTCTCCATAAAATGAAAGTGAATGGTGACTGCAAAGAAAATCTTTGAGAATGACAGAGTTGTCATTTTTGGGTGTACTGTCCCTTTAAGAGAATTTCGTTTTTATTCCAACATGCATTTAAATTCACTTTTGAAAGTTATTTTTTTTTAAAAAGAGCTTCAATTTTTTTTATTGCCTGTCACAGTTGGAAACAAGCGCCATGTGTGCTGTTCTGTCTGTCCAACAGATGCCACATCCATCACTGTGATGTTCATGATATAACTCACACCTTTTCAGAGGTGTGCTTCACTGTCTCATACAGATGGCTTTTGAGGCAGAAAGAGACATTCCCCTTTTTCATTCCGTGTAGGACTCTGAAAGGGAAGATTTAAGAGATCTTCACTCTGATTCCTTTGAATTATTTCTCGGCAGGCTATAAATAGGATGGTGACATGCTCCCACCAGCTTCTAGTTAAGAAATAGATGGGCTCAGAGGACAAGACCTTCTAGCACATGTTCTGTGTGTTTTCCAAAACGATAAACGAAGTACAATTTGACCTGGCACTTTGTATCATGTCTGTGTGCATTGTGTCATAAATCATCCTGAAATAAATAAGCTTTCCATTGATGTATGGTTTGTCTTGATCGGACAATATTTGGCTGAGATACAACTATTTGAAAATCTGGAATCTGAGGGTGCAAAAAAATCTAAATATTGAGAAAATCGCCTTTAAAGTTGTCCAAATTAAGTTCTTAGCAATGCATATTATTAATCAAAAATTAAGTTTTGATATATTAACAGTAGGAAATATACAAAATATCTTCATGGAACATGATCTTTACTTAATGTCCTAATGATTTTTGGCATAAAAGAAAAATCAATAATTTTGACCCGTACAGTGTATTTTTGGCTATTGCTACAAATATGCCCCAGCGACTTAAGACTGGTTTTGTGGTCCAGGGTCACATTTGATGAAATTAAATTACTGCTGAATTTTTAAAATGCATTTTGACTTTATTTACCCTTATTTTCTTAAAAATAAATAAATAAAATAAAACATAATTGGAAAAATAGTGAATGGGAGGATATAAAAGCATAAATGTGAACATTTATTGTAAAAAAAAAAATCTATATATTTTTTTGAAGTTGTAAGTAAAAAGATTATTTGAGTATGTTTTACAAATAAAATTATATTTCAGTGTTTCTACTTAAAAATGAATCTGTAATTAAATGTGTTACTTGTTTGTATTAATTTGTAAAATTAGCAATTTGTAAAATTGGTTTAAAAGTAAACCCTACTCCATTTTGTTTTTTACAGTGTAGTTTAATAAAACACTTAAACACTTACAAACTAATTCTAAATTCTGTATAATTTAAGCTGGAAATTTGTTTAAAACCATTTTATAGGAATTTTAGGGCTAAAGCATTACATTGTCATGGCAATAAAGTTGTAATATAAGAATATGACTTTACACAAATGTTAGTAAGGAATTGTTTTGCACATATAATGTTAGCACATATTTTGTGTAGTGGCTATACCAGGGTTCCTCAAATCTTACCCTGGAGGTCCAATCCACTGCAGAGTTTAGCTCCAACCCTGATCAAACTCACCTGTCTGTGATTTTCTAATGATACTGAAGACATTGATTAGCATGTTCAGGTGTGTTTGATTAGGGTTACAGCTAAACTCTGCAGGAAAGTGGATCTCGAGGTCCAGATTTGAGGAGCCCTGGGCTATACTATTGAGACGGTGATTATTTTGCTAATATGCATTGGCTCCATTCACTTTAATTGCTGTCGATTAAGCTTAATTTGTACTGAACCCAAAATATTTCTTTAAAGTCACTTTAAATGGCACATCTCCAAAATGTATGTCTCTTTTAACACTTTAAAAAGAAATTTAAGTTTAATCTTTAATCTGGGTCATCAACTATTTACCCATGAGTGAATTATGAATGTCAGAGATCTTCTTTTCTTCCACAAGCGGATTGATTTGATTGGCTGCCCAACATTTGGTCGTTATCGGATCACTTTGTCTAGTAAGATTTTCTTCTGTATTTCACCCTGGTCTATACAGAGGGTTATTTTTACTTTCACTGCCATAGAAATTGTCTATATTATAGCCTCCTGAATTCTGTGGAAATAATACTTGTGGGACAACTCATGCATTTTTTAGCATTATACTAATGGATGTTTGCTGTTTGCGGAGGCCGCAGAGAGTCGTAACATTTTAAAACAACCACTTTAGAACAGAAATCACTTTGGTTTCTGTTTTGGCTGTATATTCTGTGCGTTTAAGATGACTGGATCCTAGTTGTTTTCCATCATGCGTTGTAAATATGTTTGTGATACTTTTTGAATTGCCTTTATCTTTTGCTACTTAGTGTTTATTTGTAGACTAAGCATATTAACAACAGTTTGTTTGTTTTTTTGCCATTGTTTATTAAAATAAATGGAATTAATTGCAATAAGTCTGAAATTGGAAACTTTTTTAATTTTTTTTTATTTTACAGTGAAATATTACTCATAGTAAGTAATAGTAATATTTATTATTCTATTTTTGTTTGAGGATTTTTAAAATAATAATAACTTTTATTATTATTTTTATTTTATATACATATTGATGTATAATCACAACATTCTGGCCAAATTCTGCAGCCCAAACACAACAAACCTAATTTTGAAAAAAATCAGAAATAAAAAATGTAAATCTGAATTTTGTTTTTATCAGAAAAATCACAATTTGATTTTTCCCCCAAATCGTGCAGCCCTTCTACAGACATAAGTCTGTTACGTTTTGTTAATCTGTAACTATGGAGGTTATGAATTGTTATTAAAACCTCAAAGGGCTCTATGGACTGGTGCACGTTATTGACTTCTGTAGTGCTACAGTAATTGAATGACTTCAGACATTTCTTTCTATGATGCATGTTGTATTCAAAAGTGGACTAGTAACTCAACAATATAATAGCAATTTATTTTCTCAAAGCACTGCAGTAATTACTTAGACAGCAGTTCAGCCCTGCTTGACGGAGTATCACTTTAATGTTTTGTAATAGCTGCAGAGAATCCAAACTGGAGTTACACACACACACACACACACACATTCCCACACTAACACAAGTCTTCACCAGCTCTTCAGCCCCACACACCTCGCACCCACACAGTATTCCTCTGTGAGCCTCATGACAGACTCTGCTGTCTGAATGTCAAGGACAAAATCAGAAAGCTCCGAGAGAAGGTAAAAAGACAAGTTCTCACTCTTTATGATTAGTCAGGCCCTGAGAGGATGAGGGGTTTGACATTCAAAAGATCTGCTCGTCACACTGTCTGAATGGAATATAGGCTGGTGACATAGGCGATGCAGGGTAAAGCTATGAAGATTGCTGTGTGTAGATCTTCCAATGCATATCTTATAATTTTATTCTTAAATAATTCATTTAAACATGCTCTCCATGAGCAGGGTATAAAATTGGGCCTGATATACAGTATATGTGTGTGTGTGTGTGTGTGTGAGAGAGAGAATGGTTTAGCTTGATGAATTAAGTCAACACAACAATTTGTTCAACTTTCACTTTCACTTTCCGTAATGCTGTAGAAGGGTCAAGATGATGTTACTTCTCAGATGTAAGGGATATTACATTGGATTATGGATTATAGCAAAATTATGCATTTGAATTGACCTATCGGTAAGCCCCGCCCCCCTTAGTTACTGTTGCTCACTTGAACAAACAAACAGAGTTGTTCATTGTCTTATAATGATGGCTGTCAGTGTGAAAACCTTGTCCCAAGAAAATAAATTTTGGACACAGAAGGACCACCTCTCATCGAGAAGCATTCAAGTGGGACTTAAATATGCCATGGAGGGATATATAACAGTGTTTACAGATCACAATGCAACTCTTTGAGCAATTTTGCTGGGCAACTTTTTTTGAGCAATGCTGCTTGGGCACTTTTCCATTGAGAATGGGTAATAAATTTCTATCTGGATACTTTAAATCAGTTGTGGGCCCTGTGTCTCACCTGATTGACCGTTGACAGCAACATTGCTCAAAAACTTGCCCTGTGTATCATCAGGCTTTTGGTCATCACGATCGCAGATGACAACATCCAGGATCAACACTGTTCATGTACCACAGGGTAAGAAGGGAAGCACTTAAATGTAGACTTTCGTTTATGTGTTTTTGACCTGTACATGACGTGAGGACAGTTAGCTATTTATGTTTGTATGTTAGCATGGACTCACTAACTTTAACGTTTGCTAGTTTTAGCCAGAGATCCCTTGCTGAAGCACAAGATGACATTAACGTTCTGCTAGATGAAAATTGTAACTTAATGAGAGTATGACGATCAGAAAATGAATGTTGAATAATAAAATAAATCCCAAATTCCATTGCATATCCTCTCAGGATAGCTGTTTTACAAGTCCCCCAGGCACATCGTTTTGCCATTTTTGTAGCATACAGTCACACCGATGAGAGCTTCAGATCTTCCAATGTTTCTCTATGGTGCTGAAACCTAAAGATGTCCGGTCCCCATGCAACATTTTTTCAACTGCCACTGGATCATCTGCGTTCGAGGGGAAGGGCTTACCGATAGGCCAATTGTTGATAAGGTCAAAAACTTTGTGGTGGGACAGACCAAAATCCACATTTTAGGTAGGAATGTTTAAGTCAATTTTATTTTTATAAAACAGCTTGAAACAATGAGATGTTAATAAAACTGGATACTTTTCATGCAAGCTTAATTTTATGTTAGATAACAGTCCTTCATACAAAGAAATGTGGTATTTGTGTTTCTAATGCATTAATAAAGTCATAGGACACCAAAGTGTGCGTCATTAGTGGAATGCGCCTAAAATAGATTTCCTGCCATTTAGAACCATACATTCAGATGGCTGCATATAGCAGTACTCACATTGCTTTTGCTAATTAATGAAGCAACTGAAGATCAAGCATAATGTAATGTGTTTTCCACTGTCATGGCAGCCCACATAAAAGGATAAATACAAAACCCTGTCCCACCTACCACAGCAAAATGTGTTAATGCGTTAATCCGCAAATTGCACTCCTTTTGTTTATTTAAAATTTGCTTTCATTTGTAAAATTATTTCAGCTCAGTTTTTTAAGGTTAAGGTTTAGATTAGGGGTGAGGAACCTGATTTAGACCAGCAGTTACAGCAATATTCATGGTCAGGGGACGGTGAGCTTTGACCAGCATTAAGGAGAGGGAAAGATGTGAAAAGTCTGGGGCTGTTGTTTAAAGATCATCCCGAGTAAACATCTGTCTTTTGGAGAAGCGTGCCACTGCACAGTAATATTAGTGTGTAATTTATTTCCCTCCAGGGCCAGAGCACCTCATGTGTAAGGGAGGTCAACATATGGTGCTGAGCTGTGTGTGTGTGTGAGAGGGAAAGAACTTGAGTTGTTAAAACACAGTCGGTATTACGTTGTGAGCAAGTAGAGTGTATTTCGCGTGTGTATCGGATGAGTGCACGAGCGTGTGTTCGCCCCAGTGCAGTGACTGATGTAATTTACACTGTCACAACATGAGGCCGGTCACAAGATGACAGGGGAGAGAGGGAGAGCAAGGCATAGTGATGACTGACCTGTCAGCACTGATCATTTTGTGTGTCATGTGCAGTTTGGTAAGAGACGAGAACCTGTAGTGCTAGAACAGGACCTGGATGAGAATTTCCTCTGGGTGATGGTCATATGTGTTGACCATGATTTGGCCAAACAGGTCATGTATTTGGATCAACGTCAAACAAACATGGTAACTATCAAAGGAATATTTCACACATAAATGAAAATTTGCTGAAGATTTACTCAGCCTCAGTCCATCCAACATATAGATGAGTCGAAACAGCTAATAAAAACATCACAATAATCCAAATGAATCCAGTCCATCAATTAACATCTCATGAGGTGAAAAGCTGCATGCTTGTAATGAACAAATCCATCAAGATGTTACTAACTTTAAACCATTGCTTGCACTTAAAATATGAGTCTTCTATCCTGAATATTTGTCTTTGGTGAAAAGGTTGTATTTACTGAATCAGGAGAGAAATATGCACATATTAAGCACAATTTACAAGTGATAAAACCATCCAAAACTGTTGTAAACAAATATGTTGGTGGATTTTGATGTGAGCAGACAACAGGGGATGGATTTTTTTCACTGCAGGTATAGCATTATTATGAATTATATGGACTTACGTGTATTTTAGCCAGAAGCGCCATTTCAAAGTTGAAATATTTTAATTATGGATTTGATTTTTACACTTGATTTAGCAGATTTGAACTTCACAGGACATTAATTGATGGACTGGATTCATGTCATTTACTTGTGGATTATTGTGATGTTTTTATCAAAAAAAATCACCATAAGGTCAATGGAAGGATAAAAAACCTGAGTGAGAGGCGAGCAGTGGCAGACAGTAGCATCTGGAGACTCACATGGGGCCGGTTACTATGGCAGTGAGTCTCTTAGGACATTAGGGAATATATACTCAGCAGGTTGCATCTCAGTCGAATTAGATGCCATACTTAATTTGATTCAAATGGAAAAAGGACTGTTAAAGATTTATAGTTTCATTAAAACATTTTATTAAGGATATGATATATGTAGCCTTCAAATGGAGTCAGAATTATCATATTTGCGAGAATTGTATATATTTATTAATTGCAATTTCAGATGATGCCCAAATTGCCCGTGTCTGTGTGAAGCAGGGCAACAAACAAGTCTGTGGTAAATGTTAATGAATCATTTTGAAATTTATTGTCATTTTCTGTGCTGTATTTAAATAATGCTAATGCCTTATGTACACATGAATTTATGGACAACAAATTTGTAAAGTTTCCTTTATGCAAAAAAAGTTAAATACCATGCATAAATGATAGAATTAAAAATGATGTAAAAGTAAACATAAAAAACATAAAAAATGTAGAAGAATTCCATATTTATATTTTTTTTCAGAAATGCATGACATTTTGTAATAATGAATTACTGAATAATGAATGCTCAAGGTTCCCACATAATGCATAATTTGTCTTGGTGATTCACACCACACAGCACTCTAATGACTGATGAAAGATCGTCTCTACCTCATGACAAGGTGTTTTGTAATAAACAGATCACCCTAAATCCCAGTTTAATAATCACGTGGTGCAAGTAATTACTGATGGATGACAGCTATGGATTATAAGATATAGCCTACAATGAACTGTCTGCAAATACAGTGCCAATGTGTTTGATATACGAAACCAAAATAGGTGGGCATAGATTTTAGAGACGCGATGAGATGAGAAAGAAATTGAGGAGATTTTTGAGATTCATGCTATTTTTACAGATTATTCAGTATATCCATGCGGAAGGCGGCTGATGGATGAGGGTTCTGTGTACACGTAGGACCAGGTTTAACCTCCCTCTCTGTCCTTCCTTTTGATCCCCAAGTAATCACGGCCCTTCCTGCATCATGTTCTAGCAGCAGTTTACTTAATGAAAAAATGCTGTGATCTGTAAATGAAAAGGCTTTGGCTGGTCTCTAATCATTAATCCACACAGGTTAATATCACACATGCCTGGGAATCAATACGGTTCTTCCCAAGCAGAGGAAAACTGGACAAAACTTTTTATTCAGGATTTTTTTTTTTTTTTTTTTTACTGAATATCCAGAATATAGTGATTCCCAGCCTTTTTTGAATATTACATAAACCCATAGTTCACTAGAAACACTCAGACCAAAAATGTGCTCCTTTTAATCTTGATTTTGAACAGTGTATCTATTGTTTTATCATTTATCCTAATAAAATTTTCTTATATGTAAAACAATTATGAATTTTTTTAAAGTGTGGGTCAGGTGTCCATATACTTGTCATCCACACAAATGGGTATCTTTTTCTGCTTAAAAAAGTGACTTAAAATGTTAATTAATTACAAAAAGTAATTGTTGTTGTTAAATAGAATTTGTATAATTTGCTTATTTATTATATTTTATAAAATAATACAGTCACTACTACTACAACTACTACTAATAATAATAATAATTATTGTTAGTAGTCATTTTAATATATGTATGATTAATAACAATAACATAGTTAATTAATTAATTAATTATTATTTATTTATTTATTATTAATTATATATTTGTTTATTAGTTTTATATTAAAGTCGTGGTTTCTTTTTTATAGGTTTAATACCCCCTGGTGCACACATACCGCTGGTTGGGAATCAGTATCCTAAAACCCTGTATGATTGGAAGGCATGAGCCGTGAGTCATGCATGCCGCAGTATCATTTTTATTCAGTGTGAGAGAATCACTATAATGAGACATCTTTCATTCACTCCAGTAATACCTAAGGAAGTGGGCTGGAGAATATTTCAAGGATAAGCTATCTTCTCCTTTGATGTAACGTATAGAAGATAAATGCGCAAATGGGCATGAAAGCAGATTTTTGATAGTCAAGTTAATAATGCAAAGAAGTCCCATATCTCATTTATATAAAGATCAATTGATTTCTGTCTGTGCGGCAAGAGTGATTTATTTCACCATGTCGATATGATTAGGGAGGAAAAGTTATTGTAAAATCAAGTCATTTGGGTAAGCGTACTGTGGAGATTCTTCACTTTTCATTTACATTCACATTACATTTCAGTAGAAAAGGGTGGGCTTTTTCTAATAAGACCCAATCATTGTAAAAATCTCTGATTCAGCTCTTTTTTTCTTTCTTTCTTTCTTTTTTTTTAGCAGATCTGCTATTGTTATGATTCAGACTGTACATTTAGCCATGCTTGTTCAAGTTCAAGTTCAAGTAAATAGCCTAAATGCTCAGTAGATACCATAATCCATTAATTCAAAGGTTTTGACGTCACTGGGACCTCCACAGCTTTCAGAAGGCTCTAGAGACTCTTTTTGATGATCAGTAATTATATTGTAGGTAGGTTAGGATTGATTTTAATTGCATATAGAAAAACTTTATTTGACAACTTGAATTTAATTTACTAATCATATAATTTATCACAGATAGCAAATTTTGTTTAGTCTCATGTGGTTATTGAAATTACTGGACAAATCCCAGTCCTGCAGTGCCAGTTCTCTGAACAAAACTACCTAAGCACAGAGAATCATCTAATGATTTTACCTTGGAAAGGGAATTATTATTCAAAAAAGCTTGTGAAGATAAACGCTGCTTTTTTAATAAGATTACACTGAGATTATGTTGACAAATCAATGCAATATGGTTGCTGTGTTTGAATGTTGTAAACTGGATCAATGGTTTTAATCATTTCTAATTTCAGAGTACTGATTCAACAGGGTAATAATTGCAAAAGTGAAGTATAATATTCAGAGCAATGATGAATGTGTGTTCGGCGATTAAGGACGTGGAGTGGGAGTGGGGGAGAGAGACGGTGGGGAGCTTACAGTTGTATTGATTTGGGAGTATGTCCTCCATCTGTCACTGTAATGAATGTTAATGTGACACTACACGGCATACAGAAGCTTGGATTGGATACACCAGTAGTTTAAGAGTCAATGCTCTTTTTAACTTACCTTTACTAGGAACTAATCTTTTGCAGAACTCAATTTGCTGTCCATGTTACATCTACACAACCTTGCATCTTTTGTAATTAACAGCTGTCCAGACAAGTGAGACAAATTTGATGTTGTCTGTTTATGTAAATACACAGATTTAATTTATTATGGGTAATTGCGCACATCTGGTCTTTGCGAGTCTGTGATGTGGTTACAACTTCCAAATTTCCATCAAACTGCAATCAAACATGATTGAAACCAGTCACTGTGCTGTACCTGAATTTCTATACACAGTTATTAGCATTATCATATGACTTCAGACTTGACAGAACAAACCAAATTAACCCTATTTACTTTCTTTATACATGTTCCTGGTCTAATTGCATCATAGGTGCATGTTAAGAGAAATGTTTGATTTGTGATCTTTCATCAGAATATAATAACTTGCTCTGCCTCTGGAATTCAAAATGTTTAGAATTTTAAAAAATCGCTACTTCATCGGAATGGTTCGAAACTTGAGCCCCTTTCACACAGAGATTCCGGAAAATGTGTTCCGGGATCGTTTGATTTTGGTTCATTCACACTGCCAGTGATTTTCTGGAATCTGTGTGTGCGTTCACACGCATCCTGTAAAGACACGTGACATTATGATGTGACGGGTAAGGTGATGCGTACCGTTTCACTAAAGCTGGCGAACGATCTGAGCTTCAGCACGGATAGTGGGGAGCTCCCTGATCTCTGCTTCATTACAGTTTGCACATATTTTTTCATCTCGAATGTTGATCTGCCTTCAAAACACCCGGTAAAACAGTCACACGATAACGTGCATCATCACTACGACACACCCTTTACGGCATTGATCAGGCTTTTGTTCACACAGCGCTCGTTCCGGGACTGAACCCGGCAATGTTACTAGGTCCTTTTTGTATGTATATTTTTTGAATGTACAATCTACAAATCATTCACGATGCAGAAAAAGAGTGCACAGCAATAAAGGGGTGACACTCTAAATTATCAAGAGTGCAAAATAGACACACTCCGCCCACCCCCCACAGACACATATATATGAATTAGTGTGACTGTAACACAAAGTATGTTTCTGCAAATGCATGAAATAAAATCAATAATTCGGTCAAAAATGCAGTCAAAACACAGACACCAAGGAAGGGGTTACACACTAAAACATCAAGAGTACAAAACAGACACACACACTCAAATACACACTCACTTACACACACACATACAACACACTATTATACACACGCAAATGAACTGGTGTGGCTGTAACAATATGGCAAAATTGAGCCAGAACACTCAAATAAGAGGTTGAAATCAGATTGATTAATCTCTGATAAAGCATTCCTGTTCATTTTTGTTACATTTTTGTTGAATTTTGATGATGTGTGTTACAAAATGCCTTTGCTCTGTGTTCAGGTTTGACTGTAGTAAAATTAATGCAAAAACTAACATTTCAAACCAAAATTTCAAACCAAAAAAATCTAAACCTTTACAAAAAGTTGTCTTTGAGAATGTCTAAATATATATCCAGATCTGTAAATATATATATGACCGCAAACAACACAAGTGTGAGCCCCAAATGAACAATACCAGAGGGTTAAGGAGATTTCAAACTTTCTGATGTGGTGAACACCCCAAAATGATCCCTCTATGATAAAAAATATATTTATGTATAAAATATAATTTGGAAAAATATTTAGTTTCTATTGATGTTTTTTTTCATTGCTACTTTAAATGTGAGCTCAAAATAATTGTGATTAATCTCTGATAGATTAACCAGCTTTTTAGTTCAATTATTTTTGTATTTAATTTAATTTTACTTTACTTTTCTCTGAACCCTCAACTGAGCTTGAAACTACTTATTTTTTGGCCACATGGTAATTAGAATAAAACTTCTTTAAAGTGACTTCTTTAAAGAATAACTTTAAAATGATCCAACCATCTAATTTCCATATTTCACATGAAAATTAGAGTCTGACTAATGGGCAAATACAACAGTTGCATAAGAGATCTTGCTTAATAAAAGCAATAATTATAAAAAAATGTAGGCCTTTTGACCTGGGTTTGAATTAGAAGTATAATCACAAGTGGATGTCAAGTCTAAGATCTTAAAAGGCAGGGTAGCATCTGGTGAGAGAGCTGCTTTCATTAGCAGAAAATCCTCTGGCTCTAGTGAGGAGAGCAGCTCTAGATTACATCCACAGGTTTCCTTGTGCTACTCAAGACCTTTTTAAATCCCGCTATCATACAGGTCAGGGATCAGCAATATCCTGGGACTGGGGTAATGGGGGAAGTGGGGCAATCCAGGGAAAAGCAATCAAGCCCAGATAAAAGGAAAGGGGGCGTCGATGAAGGAGCAGGTGCATGGGGTGTTTTTTTACTCAAAGCTGTTGTTAAAGAAATCTAACCCCCATCACCTCAGCCGTGATTGCCTGCAAAGATGCGACTGTACACATCAAGCTACAATTTTGGTGTTTTGATGTGGGAAGATGATAAGGCCGGTTTCCATCTGGCAAAGGCTTGATGTTCGGTTTTACAGTGGAAAATGGCACTTACATTGAAGTGCTGAATGGAAAATGCTTTCAAGCAAATGAAAATGACTTTGCAAAGCAAATGAAGCTACATTTACAATGCTACAACTAGTTTCTGTAATTGCTAGGCTTTGATTTATTCTGATGACATGGGACCAATAAAATTTTTGTCCCATTTCAGAGGTCTTCACCACTGGCGCCTCCAAGGGGGGGCCAGGGGGGGCCATGGCCACCCCTAAAATGACACTGGCCACCCCATTGGCCCCCCCAAACAGAAAGAGTGGAGTTTTTTTTAGAATAATATTTTTTTACATAAATTAACACGGACATTGACGAAACACTACATTAAAAATAAATATAATAAACTTGTATTATGTGTACCGTAGAATTCGCTCTCAACCCCTCCCCCTCTTTACCTACGTTGCGGCGAGAGACTTCGCGCACTCACACATCCGCACTATCGAAGCATACTGCAGCACATGGTCTGTTCAAGTTCGAGAGAAGCAATCAACGCGGGAGAGGAAACTTACAAGTAAAACTTAGTTTTCGTATGTTATATAAAACTTAGTTTATTCTGTCAAACTCACATAATACAATACTGTTTGGCTATAGATTAGGCGTCACTAAGGCATTAATTACGAACTGAAGTTTTTATTAGATTAATATTACTCTGGGCTCTACAGTGCGGCCATTTCAGTTGCATTTGAGGCTGAAAACTAGGCTACTGCGTGCGACTATGTAAAAAATATTTAGGAGAAACGTGTGACTGACCCAATCAGCATATTTGAGTTTGCACTGAAGGAGCTTCAAAGGTTTCTAACGTACTCACAACGTGTTTGGCTGCGTTGAGTAATGTAGCCTATCACTTACAGACGTATCCACTCATTATAACAAACAACGCAAAGACAGACTGTAAATTAGAAATTCACTGTGCAGTGTAAGGAGCTGATTATAATAGAGTTTTGTGAGATGCAAACTAAGATGAGTGACAGCTTTTAATGATTATTAAGGGAGTTTGCAAATGTGATGGATTTAATACAACAGTTCATTAAACAAGAAGTTAATATTAATTTAAGTGACTTTTATATTTTCTGACTACAACAGTATTGCCTTATTTTGCTCTATTTCGTCAACGAATTAGTTTCCGACAAAGTAACAGCTGAGCCGCTGCTCATCTCCATTCAAACACAGCTGTGTTTTGTTTATGCATGAGCTGCGTTTTTAAGGAATCTAGTGTCAATAAAGACAGTCATGTACTTCGTTCCTGAATGAATCAGCCGTTCAAACGAATCAAATAAATGAATGATTCAGTGATAAAATCAGTGACATGCTGCCACCTGCTGGCAGATTTAGTTTAATTTTTAAAGCGTATTTCCTCTTATTTAAATAATTTAATATTTCTATATTCAAAATTGTATATTTAAAACATTAACCTCAACATGAATTTATGAATTTAATTGCACTCTCAGCTTCATTAAACATTTGAAAATACACCTACAAGCCACTTGTGTGGTCTTCTGTGCCACCTCTGTAGTACAAATTTATTCCTTAAATACTGATTGCATTTGATTGATAACTTATTGATATTCTACTTTTTATTCTGTTGTTTTAATTAGAAATGTTAAAAAGCTTATATATTTTTGAATTGATAAATAAAAGATGACATACTAATAAAGTTAGAAAAATGCCATTACAAAGGTAAAAACAAAATTCCCTGTAAATCACTTTAAGGAGTCAAATATCACCTCGTAAAGGGATTTTTAATTATTGATTAGAAGGTGCTCCTAAATTTTTGACCGTACTCGTAAAAAGAAAAGTAAGTGTAGAGCCCTGTTACTCCATGAGTTGATCTGTAAATTATTGCAGATTTGGGCAACATTTAATGCACTTATCTTTGGCTCTTAAAGTCACATATGTAGAACAGTTTTTGTTACCCAGACAGACAAGTAGTATTTTATTAATTTATGTCTGACAACAGAAACAGAAAATATTTAAATTAAGCTCTGACAGCATATTTCCACAAAAATGTAGGGTTTATGATAAATTATCGAAATGAAGAGGAAAGCAGTCAACATCCACCTTCTTCAGCAAAAGGTCTGTAAATTCTGAGAACATTTAAAGTGATGGGTTAAACATCTATGCTTCTTGTTTACTTTTACTCTCATTTGAAATGAATTTGCACTCCAAATAAATATGAGGGAACTTGCAGTTGAATTTCAGAGCAACTTTTTTTCTATTTTGCTCTATACAGATTTTTTACATTTTGCTCTGTATAGTAATAGCTTACTGAACTTTATATGCTCCCAGAATTAATGGTAACACCAAAAATTATTGTCTGCCATTAGATTAAGGCATGCAACACTTTTTTGTATTGTGCCACCCTAACATTTTATACTGGCCCCTTTCGGCCACCCTATAAAAAAAATCCTGGAGGCGCCACTGGTCTTCACTTACATTTATATATATTTAGACATGTCCCAAATTGGGTAACAGGTTTGCAAACCTCGTATAAAATGAATGGAAAATAAAACACCTCATGTAAAATTTAGTTTGACCTCCTGAAGTTGACTTCAGTCATTTTCTGAAGTTTAAGCACTTCCTTTTGCTATTTGTCGAAAAAGATTTTCAGACCCTATTTTGCAGTCTATTTGCACAAAAATGCCATTTAATGTTATTATGCAGTCCTATTAATAATGTTAAAAGCAAATTAATTCACATCAGTCTATAATTTCTTCCTCAGTGCACCAGATTTGTTTGGTGTTAAGCTCCGTGAGGCACATTCTATGATGAATGTTTGTAATAAGAATTTATGTTTGTGTGGGTCGGTTGAGTCAGGCGGTCTAATCTCACAGAGTGTAGAGGATACACGTGGAACAGGCAGGGCAAGATGTTTCGTGTAGGCTTCAGGTCCCTATAGGCTCGGAGCACATGATTCCTTATGCTGCTCTCACCTGCTGAGAACAGCAAACCTGGCACACACTCGACACACAACTGTGCCTCCCTTTCTCTCTTTCTTATTCTCTGCCTGCATCCTCTCTTGTGGGAAATGGGACCTTGCAGTCAGCAGAATATTCATCAGATAAATCTGCGAAAACACAACACGCTATTTATATAAATGCATGCGCATTGTAGTATTCGAGACATAGAAATAAAAATTCACAAATGCAGACGGCCCATTGTCCTTTTCAATTTTTGAGTGACTGAAACTAATAAAAGTTTTCAACTGTTCCCAACAGCAGAATTAACTAGATTTTTTTTTTTCATTTTCTAAGAAAATGTGAGTCCTACTTGCGCATTCAAAACTCGCCACTGTAGTTTTCTGGGTGTTGCAAGGTGTTCAAAAATTACCCTAGTTCCTGACCCTAAGCTTGCTGTCTAGCTCGTCTTGCAGAAGTAAAGCAGTAACGACTGCCTCGGTTTTTTTTCTGTGTGTGTGGATGTGTAGGTCCCACCGTCAGGGCCGTGCGTCACAGGCCGTGATGTGGGTAGAGTGTAAGGTGCTGGAGGCCGGCTGTGGAGGCAGAAGGAGGTCCCTGCGATCAACGGTCATGAGACTCCCCTGCTCCTTTTGGTTCCTGCTGCTGTTAGGCGCTGGAGGTCTTCTTCTGCTGCACCTACAGGACCTCACAGAGACACTCCTGCAACAAAACCAAGGTCGGTCTTACATGTGACTCATTTTTGAAGAAAGTGTTCACACAGTTAAAATGATTGTCACAATATGTTTCATGTTTATCTAAATTAAAATATTTATTGTGATTAATTGGAGGAATCTCATAACACTTGTGGAAAATACATTTATCCAACATAACCAAAACATAATAGACACGTGACAAATAATACTGATAATTTAAAAAAAATACTACATGTAGAAATCTTTTAAAAATCAGAATATTAAATCATCTGCTTGAAGCTAAAAATGACTATGGATTAATAAGTTATCCTTTATATAAGGCATGGTGAAATCCCAGTGTACACCACAGTTGTCCTCTGCAAGAGCTAATGCTGTGTTTGATTACTGCCATTTTTCGGTTTATTTGAAGTGCTAGCATGCGGTGAAGTGGGCTTTAAAACTCTCTGTGTCTTCCCTGCAGAGCCATCAAAAGCTGCTAATATTGTCTGTTTCCATCTAGCGACAGAGGACAATTGTTAGCTGAGCGCGGGAAGCTCATGAGAATGATATTATACTGATTGCAAGAGACGCGGGGGAGATATTGCGACGTTGTCTCTCGGAAATGTGGGTCAATGAAAAACTCTACAGAAGGTCTTAAAGGAAATTTGCCTGTCAACCTCACTGCTGTTTTGTTGATGCAGTATTTAACCTTTTCATTTTAAATCAAATTGATTTGCTGGGAAACGATTTTAAAATGCGTTTATGACGACGCATGCATTCTTTTTATTGTAGTAACTCCCACAGGGACACAGTCAAGTTCAGTTTTAATAGAAAAAAAATCAAGTCTTTTACTGTAAACTGTTCGTGAGTTGTCATTCCTGACATAGCATTCCCTACACATCCTCAGTAATTGAACATTTACATGAGCCTCGAGCTTAAACGCTTGACAAGACACAAACAATTTACATAGAACTTCCCTAAATGCATTACATTTGAGACGTTTGTTGCCAAAAAAGTAGAGCACTTTAGCGCATTACAATCTAATTAGGGAATGACTAACCTGAGATGATTGAATCTTGCGTTACTATTGACTGAGGGATTGTGTTAGCAGTCATTGGTGGGGAAGCTAAATAACAGTTCAATAGTGCCCTGGAAAGGGAGTCTATTCAGTTTCATCTCTCCTGCGCTGATTGATCTGTCTCTCCATACCCTCTGATCCGACCCGCCCAGTCAATGACAGCTGTCTCTGTGGACCCTGAATCATTGGCAGCAAAACTACGGTTCAAACTAAGTTTTGGCACAGAGGTATTTCATCTGTTGAGGGCTTGTGGGGTTTTTCCATTTTAGAAGAGAAGATTTGTTTTTTATATTTCTGCTAAACTTAGCTATATTTGTTAAAAATTATATTGGGGTCAAGCAGATACTATAATACAAAATACAAAAAAATGTTTTTAATGAACTCTTTTCCCGCCAAACACTGATTTTTCTGGGTTTCCACATGCTCACTGTTATACGCTATAGGGAGTGCTATTAAGCATCTCCAGAATGAGTCCCGATCAAAAACACAGACGAGGAAGTCGCAGAAATGAGCGATCTCATTTGTAATCAGATGTATATGAAAAATCATCAACGATATACAGCATGTAAATGAAAACTGCCTAATGTTACCGAGGGAAATGTCGATCCAGGAAGTGGCAAAGGACTGTGCAAGCTTTGGGGGTGCTGATGGAAGCGATCTACTGCAATGCTTTGATCATTGTACTGAATATGAGGCATTATTTGATAAAAATGCGATTTTCTCAGCTTTTTTTGCTCAAAATGTTGCTTTTTTTGATGAAACTTACCTACATTCAAGTGTTGATAAAAGAAAAAGAATGCTTGAAGATAGAATAAAACTTTAGGCTCTGTTATTTATTTTGATGTATTGCATGTTCAGATATGCATACAACAAAATATTCTGGGGGTCATGAAATTTAGGTGAAAATGATCAAAAATGCTGGTGGTGACTTGAACGAAAATGACAGTAAAGACATTTATGATGTGATTATGATTTCTATTTCAAACAAATGCTGTTCTTTTGTACTTTCTATTCATCAGAGCATCCTGAAAAATACTTAATTGTATAAATACTCACTTATTCACTTTCATTTGCCATTGCACTAAAGAAATAAATTAATAAAATATTATCTACAATTCTAAAATTGAGATATATTTGTGTACTTATTTGTTTTTCCCCAGAAAGCCATATTGCATTTTCTTTTTCCTTCTGTTCAAATGCATTTTGTAATTTTCAGCAGACCCCCTAGTAGCCCTCTGAAGTTTGAAAACCCCTGGCTCATGCAGTCTGTCCTCAGTGTAATCTGATTTTAACTTCAGTCTTGCAGAACTAGAGTTTTGATGATTGGCTCTTTGTAAACATGACTTGGTCTTCTGGCAGATTTCTAAAATCTAAGGGGTTAAGTTTTGGTGGGCATTAGCATGACCCCATTAGTCCCCTCTGCTACTGTAGAAACTGTCTAAATGCACTATCTAGACACAAAAAGCATATTTCGACATTCACAGCCATTCAAAAGAAGCAGTGGATGGACTGTCTATGACTCTATTAA
The DNA here is from genome assembly GCF_012432095.1 of Onychostoma macrolepis. NCBI lineage: Eukaryota > Metazoa > Chordata > Actinopteri > Cypriniformes > Cyprinidae > Onychostoma > Onychostoma macrolepis. The sequence continues at coordinate 13,698,883 of NC_081179.1, read as the reverse complement.
CTTTCATATGACTCTCCAGTCCTACTGTATAATACTAGCATTTATTTCAGAGCAGTTACAGTCAGTGGTTATAATACACTCGCCAGTACAATGATCAGTTGTTTTCATTCAAATACATCAGCAGCGATGCATTACACAACACTTTCAGCAATGAGACGGTTGGTGAAAAAACTAGTGGAGGATTTTGAGTTTTGGAATATGGGCCAACAGAAATCGAAAGAAATGTGACGGACCCTGGAGAGGGCATAACTCTGTTCATTAAGACTGACTTCTTGTGCATGAAAGAGAATGAATCACAATTCGGTCTTAATTATCCAATTAAAGCTGTGGATCTTTCAACACTTGTTTAATTTGATGTCTTGCTAAAATCTACAGTTCTTGCATTGTTTCCTTAGACTTTGTTGATGTGTTTAACGAGACATAGAGAAATTAAAATGCACCAGGTGTATTCTTACATAGTATTTTATGCAGAGAGGAAGCAAACTGACATTTCCTAAACCCAGACATTTAATACTGTGAACCTTTTAGCCCTCTTCACAATTATCAGGTCAGTGATGGACACTCCATTATGAGGTAATTACAACAGAGTTACAGCGATACTGTTACAAACTGCCTGAGCAAGAGTTCTCAGCTACCAAAAAAAGGATGTGATCAGTCACAGGCCAATCAATTGTATTGCTTTCAGACTGTCTATTGCAGTCAATGGGATTATAAAGAACTACATCATAGCACATGCATTTCCGACCGTTCCCCCCGCCTAATTTGATTGCCGTTGAGCTCACTTTGCACACCACTTAAACAAGATCAATACTCGTTTACAGCCCTGCTAGATTTACAAGGCAATTTGGAGCAATTATTCAAGTCAATTTTAACCCCACCTCTGCAGAACATTAACAAACTCCACTTCCCATTTAGGGTATCATTATTGTCAATAATTTGATGAGTGCTTTACCTTTGACCCATAAGCATCAGCCTGAAGAGTGTCATAAGTGAATACCTAATATGTTAGTGAGACACATACAAGAACATTGCATTATGTATTGCATACCATTTTCTATAAATATTTCCATAATATAAAGATTGAATACTTCTATTCAGCGAGGATGCACTAAATTGATAAAAGCGACAGTGAAGACATTTGTATGATGTATTTAAAATCTATTTAAAATAAATGCTGTTCTTTTGAACTTTATATTCATCAAAGATGAAAAAATACTTTCTGTTTTTGATAATACTTGCTTGCATTTAGAAATACTTTTATTCAGCAAGGAATCAAGGACTGATCAAAACTGACTGTAAAGACTTTTTTTTTTTTTTTGCTATCACAGAAATAAATTATAGCCCTATTGGAAAATATATTCAAATAGAATACATTATTTCAAAATGGAAAAAAGTCATTTTAAATTGTAATTATTTTTCCCTTTTTTTTTGATCCAATAAGTGTAGCATTGGTGTGCATAAGAGAGTGCACACCACTATATAAATAAAGATGATTTATTTATATTATTTATTTAATTATTTTATCTATATTAAAAGATTATGTTCATAAATATTCAAATTAATTAATTATAGAAAATGGTAATAACAGTGTGTTGTTTGACTTGCCTCATGTAGTTCCAAACCTTTGAATTTCTTTATACAAAAGGAAATATAATGTCCTTTAACTTATGAGTTTAGAAACAATTATGACATGATGTAAAGTTATTGATACTTGCTAAACCAACTAAATGAGTTTCACTTAGTTTCTTTCATGGTTCTTTAATTGATACGCCTCAGCTCAGAAGGTCAGGATTGTAAGAAATGTTTCTCACTGGGAAATCACATGACATTCCTTTCATAAATTCACTCATTCCAATGTGACTTGGCAGTATCAGAGGAAACACTTTTTTTTAAAGCTATACATGTTTGAAACAACATGAAGGTTAGTAAATGATGACAGAATTTTCATTTTTGGTTGAACTATCCCTTTCAGCCAAACTGTGAGACATATCATGTGACTTGATAGCATTTTCCTCCTTTCTGCTTCAGATGTGTGAGGCTGTAGATTACATTCTTTCCCCAAGGTTCAAAACTCAGAGAGGTGAGAGGTGTGTGAAAATCTCCAGCATCCTGGATCAACACACAAACATGTCTCTGCATGGGAAGGTCTCACCGGAGCGTCTTAGTTTAATTAGAGTTCACGCAGAGTGGACTACTCCACAGTCAGGTTTCAGAGGAGTCTGCGGCCTGAGAATATGAATACATACTTGCATTAGGCTCCTCCAGTGCTTTGAAGCAACTGTTTCTCAGATCTACCCATGGCTCACATCCTCACAATTCTGATAACGTTACGTAATTATATCTAGATAAACCTGATTATGAGATTCCAAATCCAATTATTTGTGTATATTTTTTTAAATAATTCATGTGTTCAGTCAGTGTAAGAGAGTGGTGATTGTGAAAGATAACTTTATTAGGAGCTGCAACTTAATTTATTTTTAAAGGGTTACTCCACCCCAAAATGAAAATTTTGTCATTAATCACTTACCCCCATGTCATTCCAAACCCATAAAAGCTTCATTCGTGATCATTTTGGATGAAAAACGGGAGGTTTGTGACTGTCCCATTGACTGCCAAGTAAATGACACTGTCAAGGCCCAGAAAAGTATGAAAGACATCGTCAAAATAGTCCATCTGCCATCAGTGGTTCAGAATACTTTTTGTACGCAAACTTTATTCAACAATTCGTCTCCTCCACGTCTCACCGTAGCGCTATTTTGGAGAATATCCACTGGACGCAAACTGCGTGTGCTGTTCTGTGTCAGCTGCGCCACATGGCGGCGAAGACGAATTCTTGAATAAAGTCGTAATTTTTATTTTCTTTGTGTACAAAAAGTATTCTCGCCGCTTCATAAAATTCAGATTGAACCACTGATGGCAGATGGACTATTTTGACGATGTCTTTCATACTTTTCTGGGCTGACAGTGTTATTCACCTGGCAGTCAATGGGACAATATATATATATATATATATATATATATATATATATATATATATATATATATTATATAATTTTGAATATTTAAAAAGTATATATTTTGATATAATATTAAATGATACACACACAACTTAAAACTAGTACATTTCCTCAGTTCCTCGTATTTTCTCAGATGTGGAAGAATGTTAGTTTTGGACTCTGGTTGACACATTTGTTAGCTCATTCATCATGGGGATCTGTGCACTCTCAGAAATAAAGGTACAAAAGCGGTCACTGGGGCGGTACCTTTTCAAAAGGTACACTTTTGTACCTATTAGGTTCAAATATGTACACTTTAAGTACTAATATGTACCTTTAAGGTACCAAAATGGACCCTTTAGGTACAAACGTACCTTTTAAAAAGGTAGCGCCCCAGTGACAGCTTTTGTACCTTTATTTCTGAGAGTGTGGGTCTTTGAGGGCCGAATAGTCCAAGGCCAAACTAGCTGCATTTGTCTCCAAACAGGTTTTTTTCTTTCATCGTCTCCAGAGGTGAAGCACTTTTTTCAAGGAAATCTCAAATTTGTACTTGGCTTATATTTATTTATTTCTCAACAAAATATGTGCAATCTCAAATCGGCATAAAACCAGTTCAATGCAACTCTCCTACATACAGCCACTGCCTCTTACATGTCCTTTTAACCTCAAGAAAAGACCCATTGATGAAGAAACGAGGAAAAACACAAACCATGGAAAAGGAAGCAAAGAAAGACTGTTAATGGTTTTGTGAAGCGTTCTGTCAAACCCACTCAAAGCAGTGGGCATGGAGGTCGTCACATTTAAAAGATGTTTTTCTGAGTCGAATATACGCAGCTATTTAACATTCTGTCATACTGCTCGGTAAGTTCGTTTAGGCTTATGACACGAAGGTCAATTAGTATCACATTCACTGTGCAATTACGGTTCTTGCAGGTTGGTAATTTTTAAAAGTGCACATACTGTGGCTCTTGTCCATTTAACTACGTGACACCTATAACAACGTATGATGGGAGTGATATTATGTTCATATAGCACTGAATTAATGGATATGAATTACCAGACAGCTTTGATTAAGGCCATGCGCTTTTACCCAGCCTCATTCTTCACCTTGCTTCATGCATAAATTGCAGTGTTAAATCAAATGGGTTCGATACTCTACTTCATGCGGCAAAAAAAATGCAATTTCAATCTCTTTATTTATAGAAATCCTGATATTCGACCCCCTCCCGTGGCCCAGTGAGGGTGCTGTGCTGTGTAGGTGCAGCGGTTTGTGGCCAGGGTATTTATAGATGAAAGATGACAGAGACTCTCGCACTTTCTATCGGCCAGGCATGACTTGTGGTATCTGAACACAAGGCTATTGCTTTCCTTTGAGAGGGGGCAAAACTTTCTCGGCCACTCGTATTTGATCCCTGTTCAAACGCACAGTAGCTGCTCCTCCTTGCACCCGATGTAGAGTCCTGTGAAAGCAGAGAGTCTTGACACAATTAGGCCACTGGCTGCTGTCCATACAGCAGGTGTTTCCTTAATTAAGATGAGAAATGAGGGAGTACACAGCATACATACGTCATTATCCAGCTTATGACTTACTTTATCTCCATTTAAAATACCCAGATTTTAGTTATTTTTTGGGTAACACTTTACAATAAGGTTCATTAGTTAACAACATTAGTAAACATGAACTAAGAATGAACAATACTTCTACAGCATTTATTAATTGTAGTTAATGTTAATTTCATGCATTATTAAAATCACAAGTTGTGTTTGTTAACATTAGTTAATGCACTGTGAACTAACATGAATAAACAATGAACAACTGTATTTATTAACTAACATTAACACAGATTAATAAATAGTGTAATAAATGCATTGTTCATTGTTTGTTCATGTTAGTTACTACATTAACTAATGTTAACAAATGACACCTTATTGTAAAGTGTTACCATTTTTTGTTATATTTTTAGCCATAATGAAGTGGCTTCACAAATTATTACATTACACTATGCATAAGCTTGTGTGTATATAATGTGTGTATTTTATATATACATATATATATATATATATATATATATATGTGTGTGTGTGTAATAATATTGGTCAAAAGTAACAGTATAAATTATGTTGTTACAAAAAATATATATATTTCAAAGAAATACTGTTAATTCTTGGAAATAAATTGTGGCCTTTACAAAAATTATTAAGCAGCACAATGTTTTCATTGATAATAATTTAATTATATTTTCTTTGATAATATTTTTTTTTTTTTTTTGAGCAGCAAATCAGCATATTAGAATGATTTCTGCAGATCATGTACTGGAGTAATAATAGAAATAAAATTAAAAAATATTTCAAATTGTAACAATATTTCACAATGTTATTGTTTCTACTGCATTTTTACAGTCACTTGTATCGTTCCTGAAGGAATCAGTGTTTCTGAACAAACTTATTGTGTGAATGATTCCTTTACTCACTTGTAAGAACAATCACTTGTTTATTTTCTGATTGAATAATCATTTTTAAATGAATCAGTTGAGTGAATGATTCATTTACTTACCAATAAAGACTTGTCGCCAACTATTGGTGTTTTTTTTAATTAAATGAATTACTACTATTGCAATATAAAAATGACTTTCTATGAGTTTCTATGAGACTCCCCAAATAAGAATATAAATGCTTGTGGGTATTTATCACTTTTAAGACATTTGTTTTGATAGAAATGACAGTCTCTGGCAGTGTAATTTTGAGCTTAGTGCTTCTTCATTATGATTTTGCCTAAATTATCTCACGGCTATCCTCCAAGGCCTGAAATATGCTGATGCTGTAGAAGTGCATCTCAGGCATGTGGATGAAGCATTTATTCATGGTAGGAGAAGCTTCAGGCTTCTATATTAGAGACTAGCTGCATTGCATGTAAATATCAGTGTCACATAATGAACAAAACACCTGTGTTGACAGTATCTCCTCCCGCAATAACTTTCCCATAAGCTTTACCGGACAAAATAACAATCTCTGCAAGGCTTTGATTAAATCAAACCTCCAGGCCATGTCTGAAGTGATAGGGTTGTCTAGCATAAGCTGATTATGTGTTCATCTGAAATGCAGCATCAAAACAACAGGTTATTTCAAATGATGCCAAAATTAACACAAAGACGTTATTCAGAATGAACGAGCTACATATTTTAAAGGAATCACTCATCCAAAAAATAAAAATTCTGTTATCATTTATTCACACTTATATCGTTCCAAACCTGTACGACTTTCTTCTTCAATAGAACACACAAGGAGGAATTTGCCAATTTACCAATAACAACAAACAAAGCTTTCAAGCTTCAAACAGAATGCAGATGCACCATAAAAGTATCTTAAAAGTAGTCCATATGAATCATACAGTAGATTTGCGTGAGAAACTGACTTATGTTTGTGTGAATAATCACACATAAGACTTTTTCTCACACTACACAAATCCTTCAATAAGGCAACGAGTATGGTTCAGCGGGTTAACGGGGTCAGGGAGATCATAATGGACAGGAGGAAGGCGCTCAACTGTAAGTCTTTTATCTGATCTGTCTTGGGGATTCTGCATCATCAGAACAGGAAGCATCGCTCAACACGTAGTTCAGGCAGAGTTCAGGGGCATGGGCGTTTTTCTCCCAGAGATGGCCTCTATGTGAACTTTAAATTGGCTCTTTGATCTTTGAAGGCAGCAGAACTCGGTACTAGCAAAGGATCAAACATGCATTCATTTTGTTGAACAGATGTTTCAAGTTTTCTATACGTTTATAGACATTTTATGAACAGGCTGTGATATACAATTTTTATTTTATTTTTATTTTTTGCCAAAATTTGCATGAAGCATTTCAGTACAAAAACCTGTACCTTATTGACTGATCCCACAAACCAGTTTGAACATTTTTAACCGTTTTTAAATTAAGTAATTGTTGCTTTTCTCAGAGCAAATACACCAAATTATTAACTCTCTGTTGTCATTTTAGACGAAAAAATGTTTTACTTTTTTAGAAATATTAACTTTATCGGAGCACTTGCTATGTGAACAAAAAAACTTAAATACTACATTAATTGAAAAATAGTAGCCTATATAATGTGTTTAAAAAAAAAAAACAATTTTAAAAATATTTTATGTAGAAATAAATGTGTCAGTCCTCTGTCGTGTGTGTCATGTGTTCCTGCCTCTTGTGTCATTATTTGGTCATGTTCCTGTCCTTGTTAGGTGTGATCATTAGTTAAGTCTTGTCCAGCTGTGTTTTAGTCATTATCAGTAATTGTCATGTGTATTTAGTTCCTGCCTGTTTTGTTAGTTTTCGTCTGGTCTACTCGTTATTCTCTGGTGTTCCTGTCTGTCAACCTTGCCTTGTCTTGCCCTGCCTTGTTTGGATTAATTAAAGACTGTTATTCGAGTTATCCTCGTCTCCTCGTTACTCCCTGCTGTGTGCACCGTGACAAAATGGCCCTTAATTTAGATATGAATACTGTTTAGTAACATGAATGCCCTCAAAATAACAAATGATAAAGAAAAAGCATTATTGAAATAAAAATAAAATTATTATAGGATTACGATTTCTGGTAATTTTTGACCATGAACAACATGAGTGTGACTCCTAAATGAACAATACCAGAGGGTTAATATTAATATTAATGTCAAGATTAATATTGATATCATTAATAACAAGTATTACTATTCTTGTTGTTACTATTATTATTATTTATGGGTATGTTTTCACAGAAAAGGAGGGTAATGGTACTTTAGTGAATCTGTGCTAAAACAATGCACAGCATGTGCAATAATGTGCGAAATTGGTAAATTTCCCCTGGAAGTGCTGTCAGTGTATGATCTTTGGTTTTATGTCACTGACAACTCTTTGAAAATTCAACATGTATTCTAAATGTGTGAAATCCTGTCATATTGTCCGCTAACGTTAATTAATTTGTTGCATGCAGACTCGCTTAAGACTCAGCAGCCAGAAATAAATGTCAGCTAAATGTCACATTTTAAATTACTGTGGATAAATGGATCCAGCAGAAGAGTGTTGCAGTCAATGATTTCACTAATTAAATTGAAGAAGAAAAAAGACATGGATGCTCTCATTTGATGGTAAACACGTGACCACTACATATTTTTCCCCCCCACATCATTATTGAGGCTTCTGACTCCCTAAAGACCATAATCTTTCAAATAAGACAGTAAACTTTCAAATAGTCGTGACAATTTGGTGTTATTTCTCACTAACTAATGGTCGTTACTCTAATTAGATGAAAGCAGCATCCCTGCGCATCACTTGTCTTGTCTCACTAAATGAAGGGAAATTATTTTAAGAAGAAAGCAAAGGACTCTGTCATATCTTTCTGAAAGATTTTTGAAGATACCACTAAATGGCTGTCTTTTCCAATTTAAACTCTTAAAATAGCTCTGAAAGGTCATGATTTTTTTTATTTATGCCTGATTCATTGGAGCTGTAAAGCAATGGCCTGGACTGAATTTCATTGTTAGCCCAGATAGAATTTCATTTCAGCGACAGTACAAAGACTCATAAATGTGATCTATCTCAACCTTTTAATCTGTAATCATGCCATTTTATAGATATGCATTACAGTAAAAAGATCTTTGTCTCCTTAACTGCATTAGAACATAAAGTCGCATTTCACACTTTTGCCAATATCTCAGCCTTTTTTTATTTAAAGAAAATAACCCCTTATGCTGTACTTTTGCACTGCAAATAGAATTTTAATAATTAGTATATTGATTAACAAGCTTGTCTATAATATTAAAGGGTTAGTTCCCCCAAAAATTCAAATTAGCCTGTGTTTTACTCACCCTCAAAGCTAGGTGTATATGACTTTCTTCTTTCAGACGAATCCAGTCGGAGTTATATTAAAAACTGTCCTGGCCCCTCCAAGCCTTACAATGGGAGTAAGCGGGTGTTTGTTGTCAACAGTTCAGAAGACGTGAAATAAAGTGCGGGCATCCTTAATAAAACGTCCCTCACACGGTTCCGGGGGGGGGTGAATAAAGGCCTCCTGTAGCGAATCCATGCGTTTTTGTAAGATAAATATCCATATTTCAAACATAGTAAACACTTTTTTCTCACTTCCGCTGACTGTCGTACACGGAAGCCGTCCAGGCGGATGACCCCAAAAAATGTTTGGGTCAATCCTGAAAAAAAAAAAAAAAAATCAACAATGGGTCAACATGTGACAAGATCATGTTCCATGAAGATATTTTGTAAATTCCCTACCGTATATATATCAAAACTTAATTTTTGATAAGTAATATGCATTGCTAAAAACTTCATTTGGACAATTTTAAAGGCAATTTTCTCAATATTTAGATTTTTATTTTTTTTGCACCCTCAGATTCCAGATTTTCAAATAGTTGTATCTCAGCCAAATATTGTCATATCCTAACAAACCATACATCAATTTCGGTTGATGTACAGATCTCAATTTATGACTGGTTTTGTGGTCCAGGGCCACATTTATGATTTAATATTTAGACTTAAATGAAGACATTTTGACAATGTAATAAGAAAAATACTTGGTAACACTTTACAATAAGGTTCATTAGTTAACATTAGTTATAACAACATTAGTTAACATGAACTAAGAATGAACAATACTTCTACAGCATTTCTTAATCTCAGTTAATGTTAATTTCAGCATTTACTAATGCATTATTAAAATCACAAGTTGTGTTTGTTAACATTAGTTAATGCACTGTGAACTAACATGAATAAACAATGAACAACTGTATTTTTATTAACTAACGTTAACAAAGATTAATAAATAGTGTACTAAATGTATTGATCATTGTTTGTTCATGTTAGTTAATACATTAACTAATGTTAACAAATGACACCTTATTGTAAAGTGTTACCAAATACTTGATGCAAATGAATATATCCTGTGCAGTTTTGCTTCTCAAGTAAATCTATTTTGTTTTAAGGTTGTTTAGTTTTGGTCCAGTTTTTACATGAAACAGGACAAAAATACAGATTTTTTTATAAAGTGGGAAAGGAATAATGCGTCTTTATATTAAACAGAGGCTGCTGTGTTGCAGGTGTTCAGTTTCCTACAGTTTCTGTACGTATGTGTGATCATTTTATCTCTGTCTGTCCATGTGCATTGGTGCATATATTTGTGTTTGTCCATGCGCAAGTGCATTTGTGTTTGTGTCTCCGCATGTCTGAGTCTATCCCCCTGTGTTCAGAGCCGCACAGTCCATCTCCCTGCGAGAAGTTTGTGCACTGAAGCTGTTTACAGATTCCTAGCAGACGGTGGTGTGATGTACAGCAATGAGGCGTTGCCGGGTAAAATTGATAAATGGATATGGGTGGGTGACCATAATGGCAACAGTAAGAAATTGGATACTTGGCATTTCCAGATTTAATTTACTGTAGGCCCAGTGTTAGAGTGGTGTGCCACAACCCACTTTCTCGTGACAAGCACTTAATTATTTTCACCCATCCAAGTGTAGACCCTGTTTCAGCCGTGGCTAGGAAAACAGCTGCCCCACAATGGAGCTGGAGATTGCTGGGATAGATGAATATCACTGCTTTATTCAGACAACGAGAGAGGTGAAAAATAATCATGCCTCTGATGATGTAACTGCCAAAATCGTTAAAGAACAAGAAGCATGATTTTAAAAACTTTCCGTCTGTCTAAATTATATATATTTTATTTTTAAATTTAGATTTTTTTTTTTTGTTCTTTCAAAGATTACTGCAAGATGTCTCAGACTCAGGATTTCATAATATTGAATATGTAATAATGTGATGTAACAATCAAATTGTTCTCTGCTTGCGCTGTGGCTATTTTATGCATGATTCGTCCTTTCGGTCCCCTTGAGTCCAGCAGGATGTGTTCAGCTTTCCTCCATTCTCTTCTCTCTCTATCCCCTTACTGGGAATTCATTGTTGTTCATTCCCTCAGGATTTCTAATCCTTGTGTGGGCAGCATGTGCTCTGAATTTCAGCTGAGATCTGCTCAAGGCCTCGGGTTACAGAGGCGACAGTCAGAGGTCAAGCCATTTCTGAAATCAGTGGCATCCCTATTTCATTTCCAATCAGAGTGACCAGTGCTTCAGTTCAACAAAAGTCAGGTTCAGAGGACTTCATCCTGTCTTATGATATCACATGACAACTTCAAATAACGGCCAGTAGTCAACTGTAGCCTGAAGTGTTTGAATGGGTGCCGTCAGAATGAGAGTCCAAACAGCTGATAAAAACATCACAATAATCCACAAGTAATCCACACGACGCTAGTAATCCATCAAGACATTTTCAACTTTAAACTGTCACTTCTGGCCAATAACACCAATAACTCCAGTGTAAAAGTCCATCTCCTGTTCATCAAAATCCATCAACATATTTGTTTAGAACTGTTTTGGACTGTTTTCACTTTGTAAACAGTGCTTGATATGTGCATATTTCTCTGCCGATTCAGACAAGATTACTTTTTCAAGCAATATTGTTGATAGACGACTTGTATTTTTGCTGGAAGCAACCGTTTGAAGTTAAAAACAAACATTTACATCTTGGCTGGCCTGAGGGTAAACACATTTTCAGCAAATTTTCATTTTTGGGTGAACTGTTCCTTTTAAAAATGTCATACGAACACTTCTAATGATGCAGAAAATAATAATCTGTCATAACTCGGCAGATAATGGATGTGATTTAAAAAAAAAAAAAAAAAAGTCTCTTAAATTAGTGTTAAATAATACAATAGTTTTAAACTTGGGTAACTTTTGAAAACTCGAATAAATGTGAATATAAATTTGTACGCAACAGTGTACCTTCTATTTTGCAGAAAAGTATTCGCCCCCATTTGAATTTGTGCATTTTAACATCATATGAGGTCAGGTATCTTTTTTTCGTTTGTTTCATGTTGAATTTGTTAGTATATTGATACAATCTAGTCATAAAATGGCCACAAAATGTTGGTGCTTCTTTCATTGCTTTTCAGTTTTCAAAAAGGTCTCAATTATGCAAAAGGTGTGAATGGGGCACTGGGTGTTATATAACTTTCTTTAATAAATTAATGAAGAATGTGTCATGATGCATCACTTTTATGTATTTATAGGCTTTGTGTGAAGATCTGCCAACATTCAGTGTGAAAATAGGCAAAAGGAACAAAAAATCAGATTGATGAAAACTCAATATTATTATTTTGATACCTTTTGGATGATGATCTTCATTTTGTTCAGATATTTTCTATAACATATCTAACTGTCATAGTCTATATTGCACAACATCCAGCGTAACATGTAGTAAACTATGTGTATGTGTAAAGTAAAATTATGTACAGTAGCCTATAGACTTGTGCTAAAAATAGGATCTTATAACGATCAGTTAAGTCTGTGATTTAAATCTGTTCTGTCAGTTAAATATGCTATTTACAGCTTGAACACACCCTGACATTGACATTACTGAATTCCCCTAAACTCTAAAAATGAGGTTAATTTAATCATTTAAAATGGGCTGCTCATCCTTAAAATACTCTCGTTTAACACATAAATCATTTTTACTAATATCATAAACTCACACTCCAAGCCGAAGGCCGAATACACACACATGCACATGTAAAGCGGGGGTGTTTTATGAGACGGTGTCATAGGACTGATGTCTGATTTATGAAGAGTGTCTCTGTGAGGACAACGGTAGGCAGATCATTAGTGTTGGGTTACAACTTCATCTCTCTCACTTTTCTACAATACTGATGATGTTTGACAACCAGCGTCTCTCTTTCTGTTTGAAATATTTAATATTCATCTGAAGATGCAGATTATTCCCAATTATTATGGCTTTCTGGCTATGATTTCTACTTAGATCACTTACTGTTTTGCCTCAATCTTTTTATTTAATTTAATTTAATTTATTTTTTTTATACATGAATAATGGGGAGATCTTTAAGAACAGCTGCGCATTTTGATGTTTAGGAAGGATGTTTAGGCAGACATTTTCCATATTTCCAGTTAGTATATCATGAGGGCTTCGAAATGATAAAGATACATAAAGTTTTGCCTAAAACCAAATTATATATGACCGGTCAGCAGTTGGTAGCAGTGTTGTCAGCAAAGTTCTGCTTAAATGCACAGATTGATTTGCGCCCCGCTGAATAGGTTTGTCACAGCCGAACTAAAGGCTTCATTTACTGCATAAAGATTTCACTCTATTGCATCTCTTTTCCAGTGACTTTAAATTTTTTTTTTTTTTTTTTGTGCCATAATCTAATACCCCATTTGGATCAATCTTGCAAGGTCTTAATTAACTGTAAAAACCATAAATGAATAAGAACCAAGTTGGATTGACCTTGCACTGAACCGGTTTTAGATGCTGAATCAGTCTTCTATTGAAAAACTTGCAAATGTAAAACTATTATATTAGGTCTGTCAGCTGATTATGCTGATTAGTTAATCAAATTAATCACATATGTTAATATTTGCTGATTAAAAAACCCCATATGAAGATATTTTAAGACAATACATTATGTAATAGATGAGTAAAGCATTGAAAAAAAGATACAAATGATCAATATTGTTTGATTTATTAACATATTGTCCTGCAGTCCACAGCAATACATTTTGCTGTGTATGATTTTAATGCTTATTTTTATAAACGATCCTAAATTAACATGTGAAATATTAAAAATTGATATTTCTTCGCTCGTTGATGCTTTTTTTTTTTTTTTTTTGCAGCATTAAGGTAGTGTTCAAAGGATGGTAACAGATGCTGTTGTTTGTTTTTCAGACAAGTGTGCTTGACAGGAGATTTTTCAGGTCTACATTATTTTGGTCTTATGTTTTGGGAAAACAAGAACTTTGGACCCTTGATATTCAGCTCGCTGTGATTCACAGCAGACATCCTCGGCAGACCTTGCTACACAATAATCCTTGTGTCTCTGCATGCAGCAATATCCCGTGCAATATCATTACAAGCGAGAGAAGGAAGTTGCTTAAGATTTAATTTTACTGCTATGACATTTATTGGGAGGGCAAAGGATTTTGGCTTTAATATAGAATAGCTTTGCAATGCTGCAGCCCAGATTTCACTGTTTCCTTATGAAACGCCTCAAGGTCAGTGGAAACCAGCCCCTTACTCAGCCATAGAAATGTTCAGTTCTCTCACCCTGGCCAAGAGTAGTCTTCAGTCTCATCTAATTTGTGGCGCGATGTGGATTTCAATCATGGAATAATCCATTTTCATTACTTATTAAAATTGATCCATGCAAACAAAAGGTGATGCGGAGATGTCGTCCTCTGGGAACAATTGTAGCTCTCAAGACTCATAAAATCAAAAGCTAGGGGTTATATGTGGAGGTTGATGTGTATTGGATTTTAAAAAACTCAGTTATGATCGTACATACCATCCAGTTTCCAAATGAAAAAATCGACCATTTACCTAAATGTTTAAACAATTCTTCTTTTTTTTTTTTTTACTGGTTCCATGTTTCATTTTTGTGTTATTTGGAAAAGAAATTTCACATACAGCACAACACCTTTTTTGTTGGAGAGGTGGATTTATTTTGTACACAGATCTTGGTCAGGGTCATGGTCTGTATGCTGGTCTTGGAGGTCTTGACTCCAGCAGAATTCATGTTGTGTTTCAGTGTGCCAACTTGCTCCTCCTTCATGTGACTCCACTGTGAATTATACATGCTGTATGTGTTCTGGATGCAGATAACAAATTAATGGAAGTCACCAGGAGAATGCATGCAATAGAAAATGAGGGGAAAGCAGTTTTATATCTAGTGGCCTCGTTAGTGTAAATAAAAATGGGGTATTTTATGGAAAAAGTAATAAGAGTAAGGATATGGCCTATAACCCTACAGCTGTTGTTCGTAAACAAATTTGAGTGTAAATAATGTACAGCCTGGTAAATAAAATATTGCAGCGAGTGAGCTTCTCACTGTAGTCAACCTGTGGGAAGAAACAAGAAGACAAAATGGTCAGGAAAGGTCATGGATTCAATGTCATGAAGGATGCAATAAACTTTCAGCTTTTCCTGCCTGTTAAGGATTCGAAAACCACAGGTTTTTTTTTTTACTGGCATCCCTGTAGCTTCCTAAAAAGTAGTTCACCCTGAAAATTTAAATTCTACTCCAAACTTGTATGAATTTTTTTGTGGAGCACAAAAAGCAGAATATCCAAGATGCATTTTTCCACACAGTGGGGAGAGATGCTGTCAATCTTGCAAAAATGACATAAAACACCATAAAAGTATCATAAAATTTGACTTTGTATTCTAACTTCCAAGTGTTCTGAAGCCAAATGATACCTTAGTGAGGAACAGATTGAAAATTTGTCAAATAATGGCAAACTCATCTTATTATTGAGTTGTCTTCACAGTATGCAGTAATATAGAGTGTGAACAAACAAACTCTTTTGAACTAGTTCTGTTTAGTGAATCAAAAACAGTATAGGTCAATTCACAAACAAATGACTCTTATGAGTCTTTTTAATTAATTATTTTAAAATTTGAATCAGTATGATGGATCCTTTACTATCATTACTTTGTTATCAAATAAGTTATTTAAATACTTTAAAAGTTATGCACTACCTGTAAAAAGTTTGGAATAATTAATGTTTTTTTAATGTTTTTAAAAAGAAGTAATTGAAGTAAGTGAATTATTATTACAATTTAAAATGTTTTCTTTTTAAATGTATATTAAAGTGCCCCTATTATGGGTTATGAAAGGTTCATATTTTGGTCAAAAAACACTTTCATTTTCTTATAATATGCATTTATTTTTACTTTATTTGCTCAACGACTCCCAAACGATTCGTTAAACGATTCATTTTTCCAAACCCCTCCTTTGCGTGATGCTAATCTGTGGCGATTTTTCCAATTGGTCGATTTCATTTAAAGCAGCATTTGTGAGTACAGTGCTTCTTTGTGTACAGTGTTAATGGGGAAACCGCTATTTTTAACGCTCCAGAAGCAGGGATTTGCATTTTCATTCAGACCAACATGAAAAGACCAACAAGTGGGCGGCCAATATGCTAATGTTTCATGTTGACGTCAACATGAAACGGCTTGGGATTCATTTTAAAAACAACTCAGAGTCGACTCCTTCTTTTGAGAGACAATAACTTTATACACGGTGCACTTTCAGATTTAAAACTTTGCAGAATGTTTTCATTCACTTAATATGAAAATTTCAAAAATCCATAATAGGGGCACTTTAAAATATACATTAACAAGTTGAATTTTCATCAGCCATTACTCCAGTCTTCACATGATCCTTCAGAAATCATTCTAATATGCTGATTTTATGCCCAAGAAGCATTTCTTAATATTATCAATGTTGAAAATATTGCGCTCTCTGTAGATAATGTGATACTTTTTTTTCAGGATTCTTTGATGAATAGAAAGTTCAAAAGAACAGCTTTTATTTGAAATAGAAATCTTTTATAACATTATAGACATCTTTACTGTCATTTTTTATCAATTTAAAGCATCCTTGCTGAATATATTGAAGTATGTATTAAATTCTTTAAAAAAAAGTCTTACTGATCCAAAACTTTTGAACAATAGTGCATATGTATCGAATTGAGAGTTTGAGATTCAAAATCAAACCAGGAAATTTGATACTCACCCCTTAATATTATAAATGTCCAGTAAATATGTATTAAAGTACACATTAGCTTGAAGTGGGCTGAAAGACAGTACCAATGTCAAGACAAACTCCCAACACTCAGGTCTAGGGGGTGTGTAAGTTAGTTAAGAAGTCGGTAGCTGACAGCACGAGGTGAAGGAAGGTGGGACATGAATGTTAATCAAGCTAATGAAGTTCTGGAGAGAGTGCAGGCTCATGCAGAGAGAGCCAGATAACACACACACACACAGCAGCTAACAACAGACGGCTGTGCCACCAGGGGGCCTGCTGGTACACAACAGAGTAAACAAGTAAACAGCTTACAATAAATGAGTCTCTTTACACATTTCCAAAATGTCCGGGTTAGTCAAGGACAACAGCTTCGATGAAAAGAGTGCATATATTGAAAAAGGAGGCTATTTGTAAATAAACGGGCGAGAATGTGTGTGTGTCACTGTGGGACGATAATTGGATGTAGAGTCGGCAGCATGTTCATCAGACGGCAGAAGGACACTTGACTGGAAATGGGCCGGATTTGAGCAGGAAATGGCCAGACACAAATTGCAAACTACATTCTTAACAACCATATCCATCAGGTCATCCATCCTTATAGCCATCTAACCGTTCCTCTGTCCAATCAATCACGAAATCTATCACCCCATCACTCACTAAATCCCTCCATCTCACTGCGATTTGCTCATTTTCCCTCCCTCTCATGCAGCTCATTCATTCGCCCCCTTCTTGATGGTGGCAGTGAGAGGTGTTTACTCTTCCTGTGACTGCCAGGTATAAATATTGATGTGTGGATGGTCCGATTGAATGTCATGGTCCGTTCAGATAGTGAGAGAAAGAGAGAGAGACATTGTTGTGATCTTTTATGCACTTCCATAAACGATCAACTTGAAGTGTCCATTCTAGACACTCGCCTGAAGATTTTTCAGACAGACATCCATGACACTTCATATTAACAAAGAAACTCATGGAAGTATTAAAGGGTTAGTTCACCCAAAAATGAAAATTCTGTCATTAATTACTCACCCTCATGTCGCTCCAAACCCGTAAGACTTTTGTTCATCTTCTGAACACAAATTAAGATATTTTTGATGAAATCCGTGAGCTTTCTGACCCTGCATAGACAGCAATGCAACTGACACGTTCAAGGCCCAGAAAAGTAGTAAAAACAGATAAAATAGTCCATGTGACATCAGTGGTTCAACCGTAATTTTATGAAGCTACGAGAATACGCAAAGAAAACTCGAAAACAAAGAAAACTCTTGCGTTCATGAGAGTACCACGATGCATACGTGAACATGCGTTGAAGAATGACACGGAAGAGAAGAAATTGTTGATTTTTGTTTCTTTTGCACAAAAAAAGTATTCTCGTAGCTTCATAAAATTACGGTTGAACCACTGATGTCACATGGACTATTTTTGTCTATGGAGGATCTGAGAGCTCTCGGATTTCATCAAAAATATCTTAATTTGTGCTCAGAAGATGAACGAAGGTCTTACAGGTTTGGAACGACATGAGGTTGAGAAATTAATGACAGAATTTTCATTTTTGGTTGAACTATCCATTTAAGCATTTTCTTTATTTTCCATTATAACTTTTTTTTTTTTTTTGATTAATTTAAAATTTGTTTACAATCTGTCTGGAAAGATATATACACTGCTGTATAGTTTGGAGTCAGTACTTTTTTTTTTTAAAGGAATCAATACTTTTAGTCAGCAAGGATGCTTTAAATTGATCAAAAGTGACAGTAAAGACTTCTACATTGTTACAAAATAAACTTAAATAAATGCTGTGCTTTTTAACGTTCTATTCATTAAAGAATCCTGAAAAAAAGAAAGTATAACATTTTCCACAAAAATGTTAAACAGAACAACATTTTTAACACTGATAATAAGAGCAGTTTCTTGAGCAGCAAATTATTGTATTAAAATGATTTCTGAAGGATCTTTCCATGAATACATTTAAAACACTTATTTTAAATTGTAATGACATTTTAAAGTATTACTGTTTTTTATCTGCATTTTTAATCAAATAAATGCAGCCTTGGTGAACACAAAAGTCTTTATAAAACATAAAAGACTTTCAAAAAGCATTTTAAAAAACTTACTGACCCCAATGTTTTTGATTCATATTCCTGCATCCAGGAAACAAACACTTCCAAAGCAAGGTGAAATTCTTCAACTCAATTCTGAGTTTTAAAGCTATTTGAAAGACACATATACACACACGTACACCCACTCTCTGTCTGGCAAATACATCTTAACATGCATACGGTCACATACCTGCAGCCTTTTTTCATTCATGTAAATACATCTTGCCTTGATACCTGATATAAGCTGTTTTCTTGCTACATCTTTGCTTATATATACAGTGGAGACTGAGCATCCCATATGGCCTCGACTTGAGCTTGTATTTCAAGGTGAATTTAACTAATCTCTAAAGCACCAATTGGCTTACTTACCGTCATTTATGGTAATACACTAAAGTCTTCCTGATTTAGTTGTTGCTGGAGTCTAACAAGGTTAGACAGGCAAACTAATCAGTTGTGTGAAAATGATGGGAGATTTTCACAGTGCATTAAGTCTTATGAAGAGGACTAATATTAGGAAGCTACATATATTAGGTCACCACAGCTCACACATACTGTACAGTGTGCAAGTGAAGAAGTTGACAGCTGCGTACTGTACCGCTAAATTTAGCCTCATTATTGGTCTCAGTGGTTGGACACATGATACCTCGCTGCCCTCCAACTGCTAAACAACAGTCCAGTGTATTAGTGTCTAGAAAGTAAAGCCCAAAACACACTGCACGATTTTAGCAGTCCTATAAGATCACTGCATGACACACTGTGCGACATGGATCTAATAAACTTGGCCACGTTGTGTGTGTAGACTGTACAAAGACTTGTACGATACAACACACGTTACTATAGAAGAATAAAACGTCATCAGTATGCGCTAGTGCTAAACAAAGAGAGCATGATAAATCACACTTTAGCAGTTGTATTTTTTTTGTGTGCTGAAAAAAGCGGCGAAAGAGGAAGCATAAGAGCTTGAGGTAAGTTTTTATGTTTTAGCGCCATGTCGCATCAATTTCATGTTGCATTTTTATTGGTTGTTCAGTAAATGTGGATAGTAGCAGCAAACACACTGTGCGATGATCAGACTGTATCGTAGGCTATCTTTGGTCGCAAGACTGTGACAACGGCCGTCTTTGAACCTCTCTCACTGTAGGACACAGGACCACCAATTAGGAGCCACGATCACAGAAATAGCCACGATTGTTTTACGATGCCAATCTTTCATCTGGGACAGCCGAAAATCATGCAGTGTGTTTAGGGCTTAAGGTATATAATGATAAAGTATCAGTAGTGGTGACACATTGTTTGCGGGTTTATTTTGTGGACTGTTTACTTGCAGGGACTAACTGGACCATGCTAACTAGCCAAACCTTGACCCTGCTATTTGAGCGCAACCCGCACTTCTCTGTTTCTGTCAAATAAGTAACATCTCATCCTGCCGGTGACTGTTGCCATGTTTATGACATATTGATTTGATTTTGTGGAAAGCTGCACTGTGGTAAACAAAGAACTCCTGCATTAGATGTGACAGGAACTCTGCTTGCTTTTATTGTTCTCTACCTCTTCAGATGTCTGTTGTATAACTTTATATGTAGCATCAGTGAAGGAGTAACTATCAATAACATATGGCATAAAAGAACCCAACAAGAGGGTGTTTTGTTTCATACGATGGTTAGCTGCTTCTAGTGTTGGGATATGTTACCTTTAAAAAGTAATGTTATATTATTGCACTTCTTCTCATTATTTTACATTTTACGAAACATTATGAGTTCTTATTGTTAATTAACTATTAAAAAGTGTTTTAATGAATTCAAAATTAAGGTGAAACAAGATACACAGTAATCTATATATAAAGATTAAAAACTTACGAAAATTAGAAATGTTGCAAATGACAAGTTTTAATTTTAGTTTAGTAACTAACGTTACTGAAAAATAAACAGAAATTAAAAACTATAATAAAAATGACTAAAGCACCTAACAAAATCACTAAAACATAAACTAAAATTAAAATAAAAACTTAATATATATAAATATAAATTTAAAAAGTAACACATGCTATAGTATTATACAGCTAATACTAAACACTGGTTTTGCATTACATTTGCAAATAAATTTTTCTAATATAGTTACATACTAGCTCTTTTGTAAGACTACATTATTACTTTGTCAGATTACTATTTTTATGATTGGTTTTGTTCAAAAAAATCTTCCTTGAAATTTTGTCATAATTATTCATTTTAATCTGTTTAGTTGGTAAAACTAAACTAAAATGGATAACTAACTAAAGCTAACTAAAACTAAAATGTCATCTAATTTTAGTCACCAAAACATTTTAATTGATGAGAAAGTGCAAAACGACACCAAATATTCAAACATTTCTAGATTTGAAACATTTCTAGATTTTTCTAGAAAGAACACCACTCTACACACTGTATAAAAAAATTCTATAAAATTAAATAACTGGCAGTTGTGGTTGCCAGAATAAACATTAATTTAACAACATTAGATGTAACATACAACCCTAATAAACACAACTGATAAGAAAAACTAAAATTATTTCAACAAAAAACTGAAATGTAATGCAGGGAATTCTGGGAATGTCAATTCATGGTTTTTCACTGTAAATTATACATTCTTATATATATTACCATACAGTTACATGTAATGTCCAATACAGTTTTTCACCGTATATAGTAGGGGAACTTACCGTTAACCAATTAATAGATTTTTACTGTAGCATTTTTACAGTCTTTTACCGTTAAAATCACAGTCTCCAAAAAGTAATTTGTTTGAATTACAGGTAGCGTGTTACAATGACCCTCAACGCTCTTTCTTCAGTTTCTTTTATAAAAATATAACTTCGGTAAGGACATGTTTGTACTAGAGTGTTCTAGAAGATCAGATGGTGGTGGGACCAGTGAGAGTCCCTCGTTCCATGTTCCTGCTCTCTTCCCAGGATTTGAGTTATTCATAAGCTGTGAAGTCATCGGGAGCAAGGCTGTCTGCAGTGCTCCATTACTGCCAGCTCCCACCGTGCAGCAGCGTCGCTCTCCTGCTTCGCCTCATGTCGTTTAGGTCGGCCGTCTCTGACGAGACTCTGATCTAATAGACCTGAGTGATCTGCCGGTAGCAGCAGGAGGGAGACGCACAGCGGCAAAGACATTAGCTGTTTACAGGGATCGTCTGTTATCTTTCACACAATCTCTCCTGCCTTCGCCTTTCCTCCCTGTCTCACCTCCTCCCATTCAAGTGAGAGATCTTGCAGACCCATAGAGCGTGAGAGAATTGCTTGCAGTTGGGTCAACGCGCAAGTCTGTGCATCCGTGCGAGTGCATACTATCTTTTCATCTTATCTTTCATTCCGTGCTGCTTGATATTCATTTTATAACTTTACTATAGAACTTTGAGACCTCTGAATTGTAGCCGTTTCATTTGTAAGTGCTCAGTATTGAGGAATAATAAGCTGTGCCAATTTTTACTTAAGTTAAATGAGATGACTGCAATTCCAAACATCTATTAAACAGAAATTTGAAATTTAGAAATATGACTTTTCAAAGAATTAATCATTGGTAAGTCTTAATACAATTTACATTTCAATTAAAAATAACACATTTAATGAATGAATGCACAAATCTGTTTTGATCACATTTTGTTGCATTTACATAAACCACACCACTGGCACAACTTACCCCGACCCACATCATTTTGGGAAAAATGGTTCATTTAATAATTCATGACGGATTTTTAGCCAAATAATTTACATGGGTTTATATATGGGTGATTCACCATATTTTTGGACTTGAATAATATTTTATTTTTATCTGCAGTGGGAAAATGCACTTTGACGTGCAAAAAACAGCATGAATAGTTTCTTGGTTACATGACACAAATTATGCACAGTTTACTAGATTAAAGGATCCTTATACTTGTATACCCTAACGTACCACAGCACATAGTATTGCCACCAGATTAAGTATAATCCATTATGACACAAATTGTGTTGCATGGATAAAACAGGCTCACCAGCAGGATTCTATGAATTTATGAATAAAAGAGAAGAAACACCATGAATATTTTGCAAATTCTCTTTGAAATTCATACTCTGTTATCTATGGGAAACTACAACCTACAGTATACAGCGTCCTCATTACAGGGAACTTCCACATCAGATTAGATGTAGGTTTATGCACCAGTGCAATGAATTGTATTGTTTTCCAGAACTTTGTGAAGACAAGTTTTTATCTGTTATAATTCCATACACTAAACAGATTTTATTAGCATTTGTTGGCTTTTGATTAATCAGTCAAAAACTTAGCAACCCATTTTACTTCTGTAATATCATGGATTTCCAAGTGCAACAGAATATCAAACAGGAGAAATGCAGGTCAGGACTCGATTTTAGCCATGAGGAATTGATTGATTTTTAATTACATTTTCAATATCAAAGTCAATAAACAGACTAATTTTACTAACAATTACAGGTTGAAAATCAGACATTGTGTGCAGGAAACACCGATGTGAACAAACTGCACATGAACGCACACAAAAAAGACTGCATGGATTTTACATTATTGAAATTGGAAAATGTTCATTTTTTTGGTCATGTGACCAATTTGTCTGGATCAGTCTGGATCCCTGAAATGCTGTGAACTGAAAAGTTTCAGAGAATGAATAAAGTGAGGTTCTCGCAGAATGTTTTTAAAAAAAAACTGTTTGTCTTTGTACATTTTTTTGTTCTTTGTGACAACATGCACCAATGAATCATTCACAATAGGAAATGCTTTACAGAAGTAACTCTTACAGTCTTACAAATAAAGGTTCGTTATTGGCATTTATGGTTCCATGAAGAACTTTAACATCCACAACATTTCCATTGCAAAAAAGTTTCTTTATAGTGGGAAAAGGGTCTTCAGATTGTTGAAATATTCTTCCTGCTTAGAAAAAAAAATGGTTCTCTTCAGTTTTGATTTAATGTACGAACAGATTACAGTAGAAAAACAAACAAACAAACAGGCATCTCCCCAACCTCTTCTCCTGGCCTGTAAATAACCTGCTCTAGCTCTCAAACCCGTGTCAGAGCAGTGCCTGCAATGAATCCATCAACCAAAAGTGTCATGGCTTTGGCATCTAATCGATGCTAGTCTCTGCCCTTCCATAGGTCAGTGTCAAAGAATTGAGATGTCTGTGCCAGAGCGCCAGAGTCTCTGATTCAGTATGACTCAGGCCATCATCCTGTTTCTTTCCCTATTAAGAAGACAAAGACTTCGGACTTCAGATTTTTCCCATGGTGAATACTAACGAATATGTTTCTGAATATCTTTGGACACACACTTCTGTTCATACACAATAACCTTTGATGTCAAGATGATGTTTGTCAGGCTGCTGGGAGACCATCTGGAGCTGCTGCATGCAGTGGCACATAAACATTAGCAGTCGACCACAGGAGTCAACCTCCCTCCGTCCACCCGCCCTTTCTCTTCACTCCGTCTATGTAAGAGGTGGAAAACACGAGCAAGGACACTACTTCACTAAGCCATATGCTTCTTGATTTCAGCACATTAGGGCAGACTGAAGCTTTCAGTATAACTTCTCGTTGGTTGCGTTTTGATTGTAAGCAGCTCAGTGAAATTTCCTGAACCCAGAAGTTCACTTTCATGGTACACTGGTTGTAAAAATATAAAAGACTGAAATGTCATCCTAATGTTCCCTCTCTTTCTTTTCCCTCAGGTGCAAAGGTCATATTCCACCAAGAACAGGCCATAAGAAAGGTAAGCCTATTCGTCTGAATGATCACAAGTGCTTTTACATAAGTGCTTCATGGCATGTGCTACGGCTGCTGGAATTACTGTGCACTGGCACCACTTGGTGGCTGCCATTGGAGAGACAAGACTTTATAAAAAACAACAACAACCTTATAGAACCCATGAAATAGTTCTTTCATGTGTTGACACATTTTCTTTTTAAACATTTTAGCCCTGTGGACTTTTATATTTGACAAAACATTGTGTGGAAATGATATTCTTAACTTTGGAATCAAATACGTAATTGTAATCGTAACGGTAAATGGGTAATGCCTTACTAATTTCATCAGCTAGTATTTATGTATCATAAACACACAAATAATTTTTATTTTTATTTTCTACACTTTTTGCAAACAACCCCGGGACAGTTGTAATTTTTACACAATAAATATTAAATGCTTTATCATTGTTTCTCACATTGTTTAGATTATCAGTATCAAAATAATATTCATATATTTATGATGGCTTTTTATAGTTTAAGATTGAATATCTGGGTCTGGGTCAAGGGCAAAACAAAAATCTATTTGAAGAGTGAATGAATGATTGAATAAATCCAAGTTACTTTGAATAGAAATCAGCCCGTTACATAAATACCCCTGTGAATAAGTAGTAAACCTTAGCATATTTTTAATAAGTGTACTTATTACACGGGTAAATTAATACTTTAAAAGAAAATATTTAGGTGCAAACTTAATGTAATGTTTTTGAATGCTTAATTCTGTTAATTACAATTAATATTGATAAATGAAAATACAGTTTGCATTTATGTTATATGCAATAAGATAAACTTTAGAGTTTTTACAGCATTTATTTTTCTTTAAAGCATGGAAAAGCTTATTAAACAAATTGATTTAAATTGTTCTTTAAAGTAAAACTTTTCATTCGTCATTACAAAGTGTACTTTTTAAAAGTGCACTTAAGTGTGTTAAGAAACAAGTAGATTTAAGTGTCCTTTTATTTTACTTTTTTTTTTTTTTTTTTTAAATACACTTTTAGGATTTGAAGTAAACTACACTCTGAAAAAATGCTGGGTTAAGAACAACACAACTTGGGTTATTTGACAACCAGCGCTGGGTAAATATTGGAAAGAACATGCTGGGTTATTTTGACCCAGCTGGTTGGGTTAAATGTTTTTATTCAACATGGTGGGTCAACTATTGTTGACTTAACTAAAATGATTATATTTCTGGCTTAAAATGGGCTGGAAATTAAAAATCACACACAGAATTACTAGAGGCAACAGCAATAATCAAAAGATAAACATTTATTATTATGCAAGAACACCCATGTAAAAAAATATAAGACAAATTGAATTTATTTGCACTCCAAAAAAATGCTGGGTTAAATACAACCCAGCGCTGGATAAAATATGGACAAACCCAGCGATTGGGTTGTTTTGACCCAGCGGTTGGGTTACTGCCCAGAAGGTTGGTTTAAACATTTAACCCAACTGTTGGTTGAAAACAACCCAATCGCTGGTTTTGTCCATATTTTACCCAGCGCTGGGTTGTATTTAACCCAGTATTTTTTAGAGTGTGGGTGAATACAGCATAGTTTACGATATTACATACATTTAAACTCGTTTAACATGCATTTTAGAAATAACAATGTTGACATTTAAAAGCAGCATTTTTATTAAAGTTTATTCAACCGTTCTCTGTAATCACTTTTCACCAAAATAGTGGTAATTCTCATGCTGGTGCGTCGCCGGAATCTGAGCCAGTGATGGGCTGCTGTTCGCTGGGGGAACTGGGAACCTCAGACCGCGGCCTCGCGTTTCACTCGTAGCTGAAAGATGCCGTGACTGACTCCATAACCTGCCCATTAACAAACAGTACTGAGATTAGAGAACATACTTAAACATCAAATTAAATTAAATTCTGTATTACAGTATATCGAATAAAATCAGTTAATGTAATGCAAGGCAAAAGGCGTTTCCATCATGCGAAATGAGCGCAGCTAACTGTCATCTCGTCCTTATGTTGCGTTGCATAAAATAATATAATTTACAGCACAATAAAGAAATAAAATGAAATAAAATGTGTACAAACCTTTATTTCGTTGAAAAAGTACACCAAATCGGTGGTGGTGGTGCTGATAACCGACTCAAAAAGCCAGCGATCTGACTGTTACTCAGCAGCTGGGTTGTTTCGTTGAAGACAGGCTCAACCCAGTGGCTGGGTAGAAAAAATAACCCAGCATTAAAAATGACACAGCAGCTTAGTTACAGAAAAACTACCCACCACCTGAGTAAAAATATTTAAAACAACCCAATAAAATGACCCAACAGGCTGAACCCAGCATTTGGGTTAAAAAAAATGAATTTTTTACTAGTGCACATTTAATACAATTGAGCACACTTCTTTTTCACAAGTGTGTGCCTGAGTTTGAAGAAACACTATTATTGTTGCTGACAGTACTCTTATTCTATAAATTACAGGAACCGTGTCCTTATTGTCCTGACAATGACAGACATTCTGATCCAACAGAAGACAACTTTCCTAAACCTGCACAACCGGTGCAGCTTCCAGTCTTCCCATGGGTCCAGCGTTCCTCTCTAATCAACCCCAAAGACATCACTGCTGCCCATGTCACGAAGAGCCACCGTAAGCTCCTCCTTAAGAGCGGCCCGCTTGTCCAGCAGCTTAATGCTGACCCTCCTGGCCAGATCAAGGAGAACCCAGAGCGAATGACTCAGGTGCAGCTGTCCCGCCAGAGGCTGATGAGGGAGGTCTGTGCCAAATACACAAGCGGAACAACCAAACAGACTATAACCCGAATGCATGTGTCCCGTATCTTTGTGGAGGACAAGCACAAACTCCTCTACTGTGAGGTGCCCAAGGCGGGCTGCTCCAACTGGAAGAGGGTGCTCATGGTGCTTCAAGGTCTCGCTTCTTCCACTGGAGAGATCCAACATGACGAGGTGCATTATGGGAATCATCTCAAGCGTCTAGACTCGTTCGATCAAAAGGGCATCATTCGTCGTCTGAAGACCTACACCAAAGTCCTCTTCCTGAGGGAACCTTTCGAAAGGCTAGTGTCTGCTTTTCGGGACAAGTTCGAAAGTCCAAACTCATACTACCACCCAGTGTTCGGGAAGCCCATCATATCGAAGTACCGCAGTAATGCGACGCAGTACGCCTTGCGCACGGGAGCGGGCGTGACCTTCAAGGAATTCATCCAGTATCTGTTAGATGTGCATCGGCCGGTTGGCATGGACATCCACTGGGAGCCCGTAGGACATCTTTGCAGTCCCTGCTTGCTGGACTATGATTTCATTGGGAAATTTGAGACTCTAGAGGAAGAAGCCAATTTCCTTTTGAGACGTATCGGAGCTCCTAGCAATTTAACATTCCCTAGTTTTAAAGACAGGAACCCTAATGCAGAAAGGACATCTTTGGACATCACAAGGAGATATTTTGCACAACTAAATGTGACGGAGAGACAAAGGGCGTATGACTTTTACTACATGGACTATCTGATGTTCAACTATTCCAAACCGTTTAAAGATTTATACTGAGGGTTTTACAGTAGTCTAAAGAACTTTCTGTTGGCCCGATCTTCACATTTTGTCCTAGTGAGGTTATTTTATTACTGTCAAATGTCATTGTTTATTTGATAGCAAATTTCAAAGTGAAATATTACTCACATTCTGTACTTATCTCTGCAGGCTGGTCCTTGCGCTTATCTTGTTATTTACAAAACATATTCAATTGTATTCAGTAAGAAACCTCTTAATAGGATAATGTGCCCAAAAAATAAAAATTGGACATAATTTACTCACTCTTCATGTCGTTTCAAATCTGTGTGAACAAATAACAAAATACATTTTTCAGAATATCTTCTTCTGTGAAGGTGAGTAAATAATGTCAGAATTTTCATTTTGGGGTGAACTGTCCCTTTGTTGTGTGTGATTTGTTTTCTCAGACTGCCTAGAATGAATAGACTGTACTAAGAGTGTCTAAAAGTTATCATAATGTTATTTATATTAGTGTTGAAGGAAAGTGTCCAGCTATGAGTATCGCTGCTCGATATAACATTGCGAAACATTTTCTACAACGAGACAGGTAATGGTAAAATCAGATTTTTTGTGAATGTATAAAAAACTATTTGTCTACAGTGTGTCATGTATTAGAGCATGACCTGCTACACCTTTGCCTTACTTTCACATTTCTCATATTACGACGTTTTCTGTATATTAATAAATGTATGCACAATATTTTAATGTTAGTTAGATGACATCTCTGTGCGATTACCTTCTTTATTGTTATAAGGCCTCACTTACTATATGAACAGTAAACTCATCACATCCTCACATCTTTCACCCTTTGTTTGAAGGTCAGTAACATATTTTTGATTGTTATCCGATTTATTTTTCATTGCGGAAGTAAGCTATTTCTGGTGAATCTGCAATACTTTTGATTCATTAGCCACTAATAATGTAACCAGAAGAATAACAAAGTGCAGTAAACGGTAAGTATTTACACAACAAGCCAGTGTATTTATATAACTATTATGATAAATTAAAAATAACATAAGAAATAGCCTACTAGCTTGTAAAATCAAGCAGCATGAAGGACTGTTTTTGCCGCTAAAATAACTTGGAAGTTGATGACACCGGAAGCCTCGCACATTCAAGTTAAAAATGGCCGCTCCCGCTCTTAATTTAAAAATAAAGTGGAAGTAATGTACTATATTCCTACAGGGCGCTCAGGAATGCTTACTTCTGATTGGTGAGTTGCGCCAGTAGCCTAATATAATAATGAAACCGGCGCTACTTTCACGACTCTCGTTTCATACAAACGCGACTGGCATCATCTTGCGCTTATCAACTGTAGTGAAACTGACCTTAGTATTAGTAAGTATTAATATTACTGTAATGTTATATAGCAGTGTTCGTCTTGTTTCTAGGCTGATTGTTGTGTAATGGGTTAAACATTTTTTTCTATCGGACGCATCGAGATACAATTAAGATTAATAAAATAATTATTTAAAATCTGTACACACACACACAGACAGACAGACAGGTTATAGTGTTGTTATTTTTCTGCTACTTCACCCCAGTTTTGGAAACAAAAGCTGCAACCCCCCTCTTGCAGCAGTCAAAACTGGTGTTGATCTTTACATCTTGTCCTCCCACTCCAATAAGTCCTCTGCCGCCTGGAGCAACTGCGGCTTTTTTAGCTCCACCCCCTCGTTACCCCCTCCTTATCTCACAGGGCCTGGGGCTTTGACATCCTGTTCTCTCTCACAATCTACAGACTCAAAGGGCACATCAAATCAGCTACCATTTGTCACGTGGAAGACAGAACAAAGAAAATCCTCATTTTTCTTTCTTCAGCACCAAAATCATATTTAAAAAGGAGGGGGGTAAGAGAAAAATTAGTCTTTCCGTATGATTGGGTTTTGGAATGGAAGGAGCTGAAGGCAAGAGAATAAGCTCTGAACTAACTTTTACAAATTAAGTTATTACAAAAAGACTCTGGAAAATCTAATTACCAAAAGAAGTGTAGACAAAATGCAACCGCATCAAAAATGTTGAAAGTTGTTTCAGGTGAGAAGGTGAGATGTTTGACGTGGCGAGTCACGTCCAGGAGATGGCGCTGTGGTCCAATGAGGAACACGGGCATCATTTGAAAACTACTTCCAAAAGGGAATATGTAGATTTATTTGTGCATTTATGAATGTTGCACAGGTATCACAGCTGTCTCTCTTGGCAAAACAGTGGCTCGTGCCTCCAAATGTGTAATAATTAATCATACTAGAAATACATATACATAAAAAATAAGTGGCTACATAATTTAAATAATATCATTTAAATTTTAACACTGTAATTTAAATACTATTAGTGGTTATGAATTAACAATGTTAATATTAATGTTAATAAAGTCCTACGGACCACTGAGGCGAAATGAGTTCGTGTGAATTGTGAAAGTTTTAGATTTAGCTTTAGTTGCTATTGATTAGCAGGATGCTTTTGTTTTTCTGTCTTCAGGCTGTTTTATTTGACTCGCTTGAATATAAGCTCCACTGTAAGACCAGGGATAGTAAGTGTTACTCGGATATATAGTTTTGTTGGCATGATGCACATCATTGGGATAACCATTACTCCCCTCATCTCTCTGTAAATTAAGGAAATGAAGTGCAGGCGCTGGAGGCAACATTCTAAGCTATTTAAATCTTTAAATTTACATCTTCCTCCAGCGTCAAGTAATTGAACTAACTCCGGGCTTGTTCCTTTAATTGAACAAAAATATCTTGTCTTCCTGCTGCTCGTCTGATGTGGGAAACTAATTTCAGCCAAAGGCGAGAAAAATTCGGTTGTTAAGTCCAAATAGTTTGCAACATATTCCTGTATACAAACAGATTTGCTTTGCTGTGTTTTCACTCGAGAATGTGGGCTATTATGTCGAAGGTGATAACATTAGCTGTGTGCCAAAAGATTACTGAAGGTAATTGGAAAATACATTTTTTAAATTCAAATTTGTGACAAGAAAATGAAAGGGTTCTATCATGTTTCCCCTTTGCACAACTGAAAACGGAACTGAAATGCATTGCTATATAGGCCTATTTATGTAATTAGGCTATGGAAATCTTAATTCGTAATTTGTTCTCTTCGTAGGTTATTTGAATTCCCAACATAGCCTACTACAACTGCGTTTTAAAAGCGTTTTAAGGTCAATGTTTCATTTAAATGCGCGCGTTAATATACCCAAAGCGTCTGGTATGTTTTATTTTCATCATAAACATTCGTTGTATTGACATCTGACGTTATACTGATGTTTGAGGGCATCTTACCCTTAAGATATTTTGAGACCATTACTAAAACATTCTATTTTAGCTGCATTATTTTTTTAGCTGGCGTTATCGTGCTACGTTACCTAAGGAAACGTTTTGGTAATGTTGTAACAATGTATCTTTTTTTTTTTTTAATTCGCTGCGTTTAGTTTGGTCACTGGTTGGCGCCAGATGTCAAGGTACAGAACATTTTAAGGAGAATGGGAACAATATTACAGTGGTCTAAACCTGTCAAGTATCCTTTTTGTAAAAATGTTTTCAGCCACAATGAGCCTGTCTTCCACCTGAAAGCTGTGTGCCATCAAGGCAGACATCTCTATCTAGCCGCGCGCAAAAAATTGAAATGGCGCGTTTGGCTCGAGGCGGTTGTGTGGGCGCCTTTTGCAGAGGCACAATGCATATCGATATTCGTCATTTAGTTTTCATGGCCAGCAGAACATTATTAGAATGCTGAGAGAAACGTATTAAACCAAATTAAGAAGATAAATTCTGTTAAGGCTGTAAGGAATGTCTGGAAAAGAAACATAAATCAAAAAGACCGGGAAAAAATTACAGAATTCATAAATCATAATTCAGTGTATGTAATGCCGTTTAAAACAAAAGAGTGTTTCTCTTTTGCTCGCTGAAGGTTAATCAAAGACATGCACACAGGTAACCTATAAACCGTTATCCTGGCGCATGCACATACTGTATCTTTGTTCAGACCCGGCAAGTAAATGTCAATAAATGCGATTAAAACACACATATACGCATACTTCCAAATGTGAATAGCAAGATCAAATGTTGTTCTTGTAACTCGCCCCAGCTCAGGCAGGGTTGAGCTAATTGTAGCCTAATCCTGCCCCGGGGCGTTTGGAGAGCCTTGAGCAAGAATTCTTGTTCAGCTGTCCTCTGTTATTCGGGCTGGAACGCTGTGCCTTCAACGCACTCTCACGCTTCAACAAAAAAGGAGCAAGAAAGAAAAAAAGCGAGGCTAAGACACGCCACGATCGATCTCATGTTTTAAAGAGGGCTGAAGATACATTTACAGCTATGTCTTCCAAGGTAAGGACGCAGCCTTGACTGACTCCCCTGTGTAGCTTTTGTGGAAAGTGTCTATAGCAGTCTATGGTCTGTGTTTTAAGCGAGTTTTTAAAGCCACAGCGACCTATATAGCGCTGCGTTTTCACCGGCGTTAGATTTCGCTGGATTCTGAACGGAATTGTCTCCGGATTCTGTACGAAGAGCTCTTGGAGTGCCGAGAAAATATTACGAAAAAGTTCTTTCTAAAGGACGAGCAACCTTCATCAGAGACTATCTGCTAGAATCCTCCACAGATTGCGTCGGACATCCTAAAATGTTTGAAACGGTACGGTGGATTCTGTCAAATTCTCGGATGTTTCTCTAGTGCATCTTTGCGTTCGTTCTCAGTGTGTCGTGCTTTTGCAGTTTTAGATCAGGGAGGGCTGATTTGAGTATACAATGAGAGGTCAGAGCACTACTGTATGCCCATTGCGTACAGGAAGTGCGGTACAGAGAGTTGTAGGGCTATTTTACGCACTCCGGGGACCTGGCGCAGTTTTTGACATCACAAACTATTATTTCTGTCTTTGATGATGTCTCATTTTTCACTCACACTCTTAACGTTTGCTTCCGACATAGTATATATATATATATATATATATATATATATATTGAAATATATGTGTGTGTGTGTGTGAGAAGAGTTCAGATACAAAAGCCTAGGTGCAGTCTAAAATGTTCTTCTAAAATGAGCATTTTTTTTTTTATCAGGCTCTTGTATTTATGTTCAGTTATTTCACTTTAAATGCACAAGAAAGGACCTATACATTGCCATTAGAGTAAAATTACTGAACCTAAACATGATACTGAATATAAATTTCATATAGGCCTATTTATGAAATTTACGAACGTTACAGTTCGTAAATTTCAGGGCAGGGCAATTTCGAGACGGACATCACTAAAACTAATGATTACTTGCACTTACTAATTGAGTGAGATGTTGATTCATACTGCTTTGATGGATTCAGCGTTCATTCAGAGAAGAATCTGTCAGACTGATTCTAAGTTATGATTCTTTTTGAGTGATTCATTAAAAGAACCGGCTCATAAGAGTCACTTTTTCGTTGTGGACTTGTATAGTTGATTGTTTGCTTTTCGGATTTTACTAGAAATGTAAGATTTATTGACATTATTTCGCGGTTCTCGGTGTTTTAATTTAGTCAAACGCAAACACTCAAAAAAAAAAAAAAAAAAAAAAAATATATATATATATATATATATATATTAGCCGTGGTGCTGTAGATTCACTGATTGATTTTTTAATATTGTGAAAAGTGGGGCAGTTCAACCTAGGCCAGAAATCCAGTGTGTGTGTGTGTATGTATATATATATTGTAGCCTACTCCTCATAATATTTCAGTTCTTTGTCTTTTATAAAAAATAACATTTTAAAACTTTACTATAGCTGACCAATTTCATTTTTGAGATTTAATTTGAAACCAAAGGGTAAACACAAGGTACATCATCCTATACAGGGCTATGTAAGTCTGTGATGTGAACCATGGACACACATTGCTCCAGGCATTGTGCCTCTGGAAATGGGGTTTTAACCATCTGTTTAGGCAGAATTGTTCGTTATTCCAAACAAAGGTTGATTCATGCCACAGTAGCAGTCGAGCATCATGGTCCCTGTGGTTTTAATGTAGAGCTGTAATTACTCAGGAGAGGACAATGACTTCAAATATCTTAATGTTGCATGATTTAGAACCTTTTGCACTGACTGAAACTTTACTATGACGCAGCATCATTTAGATTTTTATATTTGACCTTGTGGGAGTTTACCCTCATTTTTGGCTTCAATTCAAAATGTTGATTCATTTGCTCTCAGAAACTTTTAAAGAACTCAAAAGCTGTTGGTGAAGAGGTGTTTTGCGTCTCACACATTCGCCCAATATCTTTAATTAGGAGTTTACACTTTTTCCCTCTCTTTCCCTGGAGGTAGACACCTACAGTACTAGGATCCATCCCTCTCTCTCTCTCGCTCTCCTTCTCTCCCTCTCTCCCTTTCGTGCTCGCTAATAAGCATCACTCCATTTCTCCCCTCCGGTTCTATGAAAAAAGGAGGGGAAAAAAACGGCAGGCAAATTTTCTTAATTAGACTTGTGGTGCTAATTCTTAAGGTAAAAACGCAATTTAAGGGAAGATGTAAAAGTGATCTCCTGTGTGCTTGCAGGCCAGAATCGCACCTTAGATCTCGGAGATTGAAGGGGAGAGGGGAACCAGGAGCTGTTTATTTGATACTGTGCTGTTTGTACAGGAGGGAAGGAGCATGTCTCGGCTGTCTTTGACCCGGTCCCCAGTGTCTCCTCTGGCCGCTCAGGGAATCCCACTGCCGGCTCAGCTGACTAAATCGAACGCTCCAGTCCACATTGACGTAGGCGGGCACATGTACACCAGCAGTCTTGCCACCCTCACCAAATACCCAGACTCCAGGTAAGACCTGTTGTGATTTGATTTGCTAACCATTTTTTGGGGGGGTTTATGATGTAAAACTGTGTCGTTGTCATGTTTAGCTGTCGTGAGAAGTTATGTTGTAGTTCTGTGGTCCAACTTCATTTTTGCTTTTGTAACAACCTAAATGTTCTCAATTTAGCAATGCATTCATGTATAAATAGAGCGATGCATTAAAATGCTCTACTTTTAAATGACTTAAAAGCCACTTGTAGAGTCATGCAATTCCTACCTGATGCTTCTATCCCAACTGTAATCAAACGGAGGTTTGCGGATAAAGTGAGGTGAAGGGACACCACCTGTTAGAGACGTTTGTGTGTGTGTGTGTGTATAAGACGGGAAAAGAGTGTGAGAGCTTTGCCACATCTGTTCAGGTTAACAGAGAGCGTGGCTCGCTCTGATTTATTAATGGATATGGAGCGAGAGAGCAATGGGAAGGAGGGAGGAGAGGAAAATGGGGGGAGGGTGAAAAGCAGGCAGCATTTTAATTGCTTTTTGGAGGAAAAAAAAGAGAGGCTGAGATGAAAAACTAAGATTGCCTAAAGCTATATGGTGAAATTCTAACTGGGGGAACGGCAAGACCATATGAGAAAAGGACCACCCGAGGCACAAAAGGGGGAATTGGTTTTCTTATTAAGTGTTTTGCATCGGTTTCCAGAATGAGGGAGAGAAAGAAAGAACGGAAGAATGAAATAGGATGAGAGAATGAAATAAGAACATTTTGCAAAGATAAAGTCGATTCATCCGAAGAACAGAAATAGCGTACGACATAATTCCAAACGCTTGACCCCATTCCAGCAATTAAATCAGGTTAAATAATCAACTTGTACGTTTGCCGTTAAACTTATTTCAAATGTAAAATGTGAAGTGAAAGCAGTTTTTTAGAGAATCATTTTTAATGTAGTGTAGTGCTTGCATAAAACTTTAAAACAAAATACTTCTTTAAATTGAAAATCATTGATTTAACTTTTTTCCCCTCTAGAATCAGTCGCCTGTTCAACGGCACAGAACCGATTGTTTTGGACAGTCTGAAGCAGCATTATTTTATCGACAGAGATGGAGAGATATTCCGCTATATCCTGAGCTACCTGAGAACCAGCAAACTGCTTCTTCCTGACGACTTCAAGGTAACGTTCACATTCCCAGTGTCTCTTTAGCAGGTCAAAACTTTCATTTAGTTCCTCTTTTAGCATCACGTCAATAGCCTTCAGCTGAAACACGCAGGAAGGACCCAGACAGTTTTATTCCATTTCCATGTGTTCGGAATTATCTTAAGCTTTATGTCTCAAATATTCCTGGATGCTTGTTGAATACTACGATTATCAATTTCCAAGGTTTGTCATGTGCCATTTTGAACAGATTTATGTATCCTTTTTTTGGGACATTGCTTGCAAAGTTTCTGCAGTCTTCACTAAAATTGCCTCGGATCATCTTGAGATGAAGCTTCACAAACCTGAGCAATTGCATTTTTGTTGTATGACATTTTTGCTGGTAAAGATGGCAGGCAGGAAGTGAGGAAGTGAAGCTTTCCACATTGGCAAAGTACATTTATATTGCTATTTATTTTCTTTTGCTATAAATGTATAGCAAAATGAAATAAAATAAAAATAGAATAGAAAAAAAGTCTAAGGAAACTCAGACTCAAAATAGTGTGCAGTACAATTTCTGATTTCAAACATGCTTCTTGGTCTTAGTCATTCCTTTGCATTTTGGTAGAAAACTTTCCAACTTGGCCTGCGAATGCCAAGTATATTTATAGCAAAACAAAATAAAGTAACATAAAAATAAAAACTAAATTCTAATGTGTAAATTCGCAAACATTTATAGCAAAATGAAATAAAATAAAAAACTGAATAACAAAGAACCCTAAAGTCTAAGATGAAGTTTAAAGTTGGACTCAAAATAGTGTGAAATGTAATTTCGGAGTCTTTTCTTCAATGCCAGTAGATAAGTTGGTGAAGTATTATGCCCGCCTCAGTCAAAAATCAGATGGGTAAAGGTATTTGTGTCAATGGGATTAATTAGTGTGAGACTAGTCATTGTGCCTCAGGCTTGTGGCTAGCTTTCCTCCACTGCGTGAGACCGTTTGATAACAGAACATAAAATATGTAACTGCACAGAGGCACATCATTACATCCCATTATGTAACTTTTCGCCTATCAAACCTCACCATGCCTTGACCTGCGAGAGCGGGAAAACTCGGAATAGTTTCAGGTGAAGCTGTACGTAAGCGAACGATGCATGTTGTCAGATGGAGCAGCACCTCCTGTGAGAGGTGATGGGATACGTTTGGTCTCCTCCCAGATGTCTGTTACGTCCGTGAATTCATTAGACTTGACTTATTGGCTTAATTGACTCCATTTTGTTCTTCTAGAAGAGTTTGCGCTTGAAAAGCGTGCAGCGCATCCAGCTTCATTTGTCCATATGGATATGGCCTAAAGACTAAATTCGCTCTTCTGTGGGCCGTTGCTTTAACATTCTCTTTCCCAAAAGTGAGTCACTGAAGGAGCCCTGTTAAAACATACCCAGCTTTCGCTGCAGACCTGGGAAAGAAGCGCAGCTTGTTTTTCTTTGAATTAGCAAGAGCCCGAAGGCCTAAAGTCTCTGTATCCATGTTGTCAGCACCAGTATGGGCTAAAGAAAGGAACATAGGGAATAAAGAGGGAGAGAAAGAAGAGAGGCTGAGGGAGGGGTGTGGGTAAGAAAACAACTCCTTTTCTTGTGGTAATTGTAAAAGAGCGTTGTGTCTGAGATGGTCGGTGCTATTGTTCTCCGTGGCGTAGCCTGCAGTGGAATGAGTAGTCTTACAGGGTGGGGATGAAGAGCCAGCAGGGTCGAGATCACAGCTATCTCTCACGGCCACCAGGCACACAACCCAAGAATGCTATCAGAGTTTGGAGCAGAAATGGCTTTCGGGCCTCATGTTTGGGGTCTGAGAGACCCCAAGGCCCTTTTAATATCTTGGAAAACATTAACATTGAAGTATCAGGTTAACGCTTCATGACTTTTCCTAATCTAATGAGAACTGGCAAAATCTGAACTTGATAACATCCATCAAACATCCTGCATGAAATAATTTACCTCATTGTTTGGGGTCTC
This sequence comes from Onychostoma macrolepis, assembly GCF_012432095.1. Classification (NCBI taxonomy): domain Eukaryota; kingdom Metazoa; phylum Chordata; class Actinopteri; order Cypriniformes; family Cyprinidae; genus Onychostoma; species Onychostoma macrolepis. Next base: position 13,660,975 of record NC_081179.1, on the reverse strand, counting down.
AAGACCCCAGGTATATTTCACGTAATTTCAAACATTTCCAGAATTTTTTTTTCCCTTGAAAATGTTTGCTTTAATAATATCAAACTACTATTAATATTATATAAGAAGCTTTAATTTTATTGGGCTTTTAATAGGTCAAAGGAACTTATTAAAAGAGTTTATGTATTATTTGTATATACAATCTTCATCATTTTCATCCCAATCCTAAAATTTTTAAATAATGTATTATATATATTATGATTTTTGTGTGTGTGTTTTGTCATATTTAATAGTTGTTGTTGTTTTTTTTTTAAATGTGTTTTATTCATTTTTAGTTTTAGTTATTTTAGTACCTGAAGATAAACTAAACAAAAATGAGAAACATTGCCTTGGCAACTAACTAAAAATTGTTTCAATTTTATTTTGTTTCAAGTAACAGAAATGGTTTTTATGATTTTAGTTTTACTTCAGTTGATATATTTAGATTGAATTCAAAATGACTGGAAAAATGTCCCAGTTAACATGAATTAACCCTACGTATATAATTTGTATTATTATTTTAAAATTTAAAAACAAAGTAAGTATCAACAGAACATCAGGTTTCATATTTAGATGTTTTTCTTCAAATCAAACTTGTAGTATTGGTAAAAATGAAGATAAGAAACTCTTGAGTATGTGCAATACTGCATGAATTTTATTTAAAGTTATTTAAATTTTAGTTAAAGTAATACTGCTAACTTTGGTTTATCATTCGTTTTCCTCGATATATGCCTATACCACCAAGTAAAAATGTTAATATTTTCATGTTTGCAGTGTTTGTAATGGCAGGACTGAGGCATGTTGCCATCTGGTTTAGTGGTGAATGAAAGGCGAGTGTAAGTGGGGTAAATGTGCTGGAGGGTGAAGGACGCCTCAGGCAGAGGCAGCAATCTGTGCTGTCCGACCAGAGAGTCTGTGAGTGAGGGGAGAGCCGGGGGGCTTAACCCCCCCCCACCCCTCGCCCTGTCCTGGCTAAAGACGGGTCAGATGGGCACAATTGCTCCATGTGTTGGTCTGAGTTCATGCTCAATGCTAAACGACATGTGCTTTGAAACATGCAATATTCAATCATCATGTGGTATTGAATTTCTTCTGTTGTTTTCTGATATTATTAGTCCATCATGTCTTTCCTAGTGGAGAATTTAAATTTAAAAATATCTTTATAGTGATGGAGTAGCAATCACTATAAATGTGGAAAATAATTATTTCTTTTTTTTGCTTGTTTCTGTTCTTTCACTTGGTGGTTTGCTTGCTCGGTTATTTATTTGGTTAATGGTTTGTTTGTGCATTTGTTTGTTTATTTTGTATGGCCATTCATTTGCTCACTTGATGGTTTGTTTGTTTGTTTGCTCATCCGTTCACTCACTTGGTGTTTTTTTTTTTTTTTTTTTTTTTTTTAAAAAAAAAAAAATTTTCTTTACTTATTCCTTCCTTTGGTAGTTTGTATTTATTTGAACAATGCCTGAGACTTGGTGTTGCAAGCACTTCGTATGTCTGATTGCCTCTTCAAGATTAATCGCTCTATGTATTCCCCAATTGTAAGTCGCTTTGGATAAAAGCGTCTGCTAAATGACTAAATGTAAATGTAAATGTTTGCTCATTCCTTCGCCATCTTGGTGGTTTGTTTGCTTGTTCATTCTTTCTCTCACTTGGTGGTTTGTTTGTTTATGTCCTTGTTCATTCATTTGCTCAGTGGGTTGTTTTTTGGTCACTCACTCAATAGCTGGTTAATTTTCCCTGTTTGTTCAGTCATTACTTTGTACATTTGTTTGTTTTCTTATTTGTTCACCCACTTGTTTGTTCATTTGCTCAGCGAGTTGTTGTTTTGTTTGCTCATTCATTTATGTGTTCTTACGTTGTTTTGTCTGCTCATTCAATCATTTGCTGGATGGATTATTTGTGTTTCTTTCCTTCTTTCCGTGCATACATTCACTTCCATGTGTTGTTCCCGCAGGAGTTCCAGCTGCTGTACGAGGAGGCTCGGTATTACCAGCTGACGCCCATGGTGAAAGAGCTGGAGCGCTGGAAGCAGGACCGGGAGCAGCGGCGGGCGGCTCAGCCCTGCGAGTGCCTGGTGGTGCGGGTGACCCCTGACCTGGGCGAGAGGATTGCCATCAGTGGGGACAAGGCCCTCATAGAGGAAATTTTCCCAGAGACAGGGGACGTCATGTGCAATTCAGTCAACGCCGGCTGGAACCAGGATCCAACCCATGTTATTCGCTTTCCACTGAATGGCTACTGCAGGCTCAACTCTGTGCAGGTACAGTACTGTCATTGATCTAATACTATCATCACTGACTAATACACTACCGTTCAGAAACTGGGGGTCAGTAAGATTTTTTTTATGTTTTTGAAAGAAGTCTCTTATGCTCACCATAGCTGCATTTATTTGATCAAAAATGCACTAAAACACAGCAGTAAAATATTATTACAAATTAAAACAACTGTTTTCTAGTAGATTATATTTTAAAATGTAATTTACTCCTGAGATGGCAAAGCCTAATTTCCAGCAGCCATTCCTCCAGTCTTCAGTGTCACATGATCCTTCAGAAATCATTCTAATATGCTGAATTGTTGCTCAAAAAATATCTCTTATCATCAGTGTTGAAAACAGTTGGGGTGCTGATTTTTGATAAATAGAAAGTTTAAAAGAACAGCATTTATTTGAAATATAAATATTTTGTAACTTAATAAATGTCTTTACTGTCACTCATGATGAAGTTAATTTATTCATGCTGAATAAATATATTAGTTCTTTCAAATAAACAAAAAAAATCTTTTAAATGGCAGTGTATACTTATACTAAAAAATTATAAGAATCTGTTGCAATAAAGCGTGTAAAATATCCAGACACATTATGGTAATGAAGATTTTGGAGGAAAATGTGATTAATGTCACAATGAAAAAATTGGAAATGCTGGTTTGAACCTGGAATGCAACATCAAAATTCCCAAAAATGGTCCAAAAAAATTAAATTCATAATTAAAATTTAAATATTGAAATGACATTTTTAAATTAGGCTAAATAATACTGTCAGTCACTGCTGAACTTGAAAGTTTTGACTTTAGTTGATGGCTGGGATATTGAGCGTGCTGTGCCGATGTGTCTCGGAGACAGCTTGACTGCTCCCTGCCAGCCAGACGAGATGTGCGAGGGTGCAAGATGCAGTAGAGGCAGGTGTGGATGAAGGTGTGGCTCCACAGCTGCAGAGGTGCAGTTATGCCCCATGTCACCTTCTCACATACTCCACGATTTGGCTGTTTGAAAGGCGCTAAAACAGACACGCATCCCGGCGTGCACACAGACACATCCACATACATACGTTTTATAATGTCCGGTACCTTGAACCCTGGAGGCGATGCTAATGTGGGGAATATGTAGTCATGAAACCGAGAGGAGAAGAGAGGGAAATGATATGCATAATTTATTTTTAACTCGTCCTTAAGACAAATCTCTCCGTTTGAAAAAGTGCTCCAACATTTCTGTGCCTGAAGCGTTTTAAACACACATGCTACATTTTTAATACTGTACTTTGGTTTCTTTGAACAACCTAAACTGGTTTACGCTACTTTTTTACACACGCCTAATTGACTTACTGTATAACTAATTAGTGTGCCTGATAACACTTATTTTTTTTGCGTACTTAACCGACTGAATCATGCGGGTGGATTTTTTTTTTAAAGTGCGTCTTTGTCACACATCTCGGGTGTTCGCAAAAACCCACCTATGAAATATGAGAAGATAGATCAGAGAGGAATGACAGAGGACGAGAGATATGGGAAAAGACAGAGCGAGAGAGCCAGTTTGTTGCCAAGAAATTGTAGCCGTTTACTGTAAGAAAGTTAGTAAGTGATGCAACCATCAGCGCAGTGAGTGTAATGTCAAAATCATAAGCCTTCAGATATCGATGCCTGAATACTTGAGAGGCTTGTGACACTCTACATATGTTCATTCTGTCTTTAATAAGAGCTCTAGATATGGATGTATTGGATTAAATACAAATTAAAGGTGTATTTCACCCAGATTTCACTCTGTAGAATACAAAAGACGATGATACTGTTTTTGATCAAACAATGAAAGCCAATGGACTCTGAACTCATTAAATGATCAGCAAATACGAAGGCATTTTTCCAAATCATCTTTTCTTCAAATCATGATACAGATTTCATTTTTCGGGGGACTATCCCTTTAAGACATTTTCGAAATCCACTGGAAAAAGTTTGAAAATCGCACAAAAAAAAGGAACTTCAAAGTCAGACGATTTGTGTATTAAAACCGCTTCTGTAACACTGATGCAACCGAAACCTTACACGAGCCTTAATGTCGATATATGTTCTTGAAAAGATGCTTCAAAACGCAATCTTTCTTTGTGCACGGTAGGCCCTTGAATCATCTGCTGATGTCTTTTATACCTCATCTGTGCGTAAGTCGTAAGAAGCGTTCATTTCCTCTACAAGTTTCTCCGCAGCCTCAACTTCCAAAGTGAGGATAAGGGTGGACATTTTTTCTCAGGCCCTGTGCAGTTCAACTGATTCCTTCATCTTCGTCGTCTTCTCTTTTTTTTTTTTTTTTTTTGCGGAGGGACTTTTATCTGGCTCTGTAGCCCCGAGCCAGAACTTTCATTTTCATGTGAAGCACACTTGAAAGAAGTGCAGGAGTAAGTGAATACTCAAGGCTGCATGTATTGAATTTCAAAAAAATCTACAAGCACTCCAACAGATAAAACATTTCGTTGGCTTTTTGCGGCGGCGGGAATGACAGCGACAGCGGCCGCCCAGAGACGGCTGTCGGTGAGGGATCTCTGACAGTAGCTGAGATTGTGTGTATTGGGTTTGTAATGAAAGAGCCGGGCGGCTTCAGTGTGGGCTGTCAGTGGGGGAGCCTATTCTCATTTGACTCCGCATCAAACCCCTGTAAACAGCCCAGGGGATGTCTGCTCGCTCCTTCTCATCCCGGGTGGATGGTCTGGAGTGAGAAACGTCTGAGGGTAATGCAAGCGTGAAGTTGTTGATAGCACTGTTACTGAGATTGCACATTTTAAATGTGTCTTGATGCAACTATGTGAAGTGCTGATAGAGTGGCATAAATAGGAGTTTACTTCCAAAAAAACTCGTACCGAGTTTCTCATATTCAACGGAGAACTTGAACTCTAAATACAGACAAAAATTTCTGTGGTTTCTATTAGGTCTTAGAGAGAGTGTTGCAGGTATCGTCTCAATGCAATTATCTGAAGTGCTAACGGAGTAGCATGAACGAGAGTTTATTTTATGGAAACGTCATCTTAAAATCTCTGAATAAAACGACCCTGGTTTTTCTTAGGTCCTGGACAAATGGTGCCAGAAAGGGTTGCCATCTTGATGCAATTATGTGAAGCATAAATAGTTTACTCCAAAAACTCATATTGAGTTTCTCGAATTGAACAAAGAACTTCTCAAGATACTAACAGGGAAGCTCCGGAAAGTTTCAACATGGCATTTGTCTTGATGCAGCTATATAAAGCACTGATAGAGAGGCATAAATAGAGTTTGCTTTGAAAAAACTTCATCTCAGAATATTGATAATTCTACCTGGTTTCTTCCAGGTCCTGTAGAGACTGTTGCAGATGGGTTCAGTCTGGTGCCGTCTTGATGCATTTATGCGAAGTGCTGATACCTTTGCATGAATAGGCGATTACTTAATTTATGGAAAACATCTCAAAACACTATAAAACTCCACTGGTTTCTCCTGGGTCCTGGAGTAACAGTTCCAGAAAGTTTCAAAATGGAATTTGTCCTGATGCAACTATGAAGCTCTGATAGAGTGGCGAAAAAAACATACCAAATTTCCCATATTCAATGGAGCTGAAAATGCTGAGGAAAATTACCTTGGTTTCTCTTAGGTCCTAGAGAGACTGTTGCAGAAGGTTTCGTCTTGATGCAATTATGTGCAGCGCTGATACGAGAAGTACAGGAGTTTATTTTTTGGAAAGCATAATCTCAAAGTACTAAAAAAAACACTGGTTCCAGCTAGGTCCTGTAGAGACTGATTGCAAATGGTTTCAGTCTGGAGCCATCTTGATACATTTATGTGAAGTGATGATACCATTCTATAAACATGTTTAGTTCATTTATTTTAAGGGAAAGTTCATCTCAAAATACTACAAAATACCACTGGTTAGGGTTCGATCATGAAGAGACTTTTTCTAAAAGGGTTCAGCATTGCATTTATGATTTGTTTGTACAAGAGCATACATTTTCAAAACTCACTGTCCCTGGTTTCTCCTTGGTCCTGTAGGGTTCGGTATGGTGGTGTCTTGTCGCAATTAGGTGTAGTACAGATACAGAGGTTCTCATATTGTGTGGAAAACTTCTCAAAATACTCAAAAATGGCCCTGTTTATCCTAGGTCATGGAGAAACTGTTGGTCTATAAATTCAACTATATGAAGTACAGAGTTTCTCATATTATAACAATATACTAATAATGTCCCTGGTTTCTCCTAGGTTCTGGAGAGACTGTTCCAGAAAGGCTTCAACATGGTGGCGTCGTGCGGCGGGGGTGTGGACTCCTCCCAGTTCAGTGAATACATCCTGAGTCGGGAAGACAGACGGTGTCAGACCAGCCACACGCCCATCAGGATAAAACAGGAGCCTCTGGACTAGCCGGCTCTTGTGCCAACCACAAACACCTCAGTCTGCTTTCGGAAAAAAAAAAAAAAAAATGCCAGCGGACAAATAGAAGACTTAATTTGCAAGAAGAGTTTGCTTCAACTCTTCGGACTCCAAGAGGACTCAAATCTTAGTAAATGTATTTCATAAATGACCCCAAATCTGCTCCAAAATATGCTTTACAAACCCAAGCGAGTCACAGGATGGCTTTTCATCTGCTGACCTCCAGTTGAACTTTTTAGCCGTTTCTTTGGCTTGAGTCATGAAAAATGCATTCATAGATCTATATTTCCACAGTTCAGATCCATATAAGTTTGCCGTTGTATGTGCATAAAAGAGCGAAAAGAGGAACTCTACCAGGAAGTTGCGTTTATGGCGAGCGCTCCTTCCGGCTAGAACACTTTCAAATGATGCAGCAGTCTGATCTCCGAGCTCCCGGGCGAAATTAACCACAAAATACAAAGTCTGTCCTCTGATCCATTTTTAATCTAGATATCTAATGTTCTCATTTTCCAGTCTCATCTATGTAAATCAGTTCTTTTATGACCTACAGGTTTATTGCTGTTGTCTCACTACATGAAGGATACGAGAGCAGTTCTCAGAAGTCATTTGGTTGTAAGTGCGGTCTGGATTCGGCCGCATAGACGCTTTGACTCGAGGCTACATGGCGGCTAAAGCGGACAGTCTGGTAATGCATTCAGCGCTGGGCAGAGAGGCTTTTTGTTTGAGCATGTCTAAAGGGAAACCTGGACTCATGTGGGAGAGCTTTTCTGATGGCATCGCTAAATCCTCTACTTTTTTTTCAGGTGCCCGTTTTCTTCAAAACTAGCCCTGAACTAGTCGTTAGTTCATTATACATAATTGCTTTGAGTAAACAGTTAAAAAGTAAAGATCTTTTGTAGATACAGTGTCCAAAACAACATCTTGTTTAATGAAGGCACCTTTTGGAAAAATGAGTTTAGTCAGATTGTTAATGAATACAGCACTTTCAGGGGGCGATACTCAGACCGTTTGAGAAGTGGGGAATTACTGTGCCCCTTAAGGCCTAGAGACAGAGGGGCTACGGGTCAGACTTCTCTCCAGGAGTTAAGGTCACTTTCCCACAATCCCTTTTACTCACTCTCCCTTAGCAAAACAGCGCAATCAGAGCCACTCGGAGAGAGACTGAGGGAGAATAAACTTGAAAGGTTAACTTGGTGGCTGGTAAACAGACTGAATTGCATAATGTGTTGTAAAAAGGCACATTTAATAAGAGTTCTTTGCCTCGCAATTTCAAAAGGAAGGGTCACTGAAATGTCACAGATATGTTGTTATGCTAAGTGTTGTCTTAACTGGCCAGCGTTTCTTTTCAGATTTTCTTGATTTGTTGTACATAAAGGCTCACGGACGCTTTGCAGGCCCCCCTGAATGCAACTTATCTCGCTGCTGCGCAACTGCCGTTTTGTTTTCGATTTCAAGGACAAGAACATTAAAAAGATGATTATCAGAGAAGCTGCGTCGGACGTTAAATAAATCTTAATTTAAATACTGCTCTAATGGATGTTGTGTCAAGATGTATATTGCAGTATGGTCCAAATGTATATTATTTAAATAAAACATTTTTTTGTAATGGATTATTATTGATATGAATCATAGTGGTATGTCAGGCATGTGTTTATTTGAATTGTCACATTCTTTTTGTAATCGGTGTTGATAAACAAACTTTTAATAAATTGTTGGAGTTCTTTCCCTATTTTAAACCACTGGCAGTATGCATGTGAATGTGTCGGAAAAACTTGATACAAATGACAGTGAACATAGTCAGGGGTAGTCAAAAACCTCGCTATGAAATGGAAGATCTTTTAGTATTGTAATGTACATTGGAGTGAATCTTCAGAAGAGAAAAAAAAAAACGTATTGTGGGGACTTGGTCCTATCAGCAGATCTGAACTTGCAGTATATTTTAAGAAAAAGGGGCGGAGTTTCAGCAGACTAAATGATTGGAGAAGTATGGCACGTATCAGCAGAGAGAAGTCTGTTGATTAAAATTTTGTTCACCTAAAAATGAAAATTCAGCCTCATGTCGTTCCAAACCCATAAGACCTTCGTTCATCTTCAGAACACAAATTAAGATACATTTAATGGGTCAGAAAGCTCTCGGATTTCATCCAAAATATCTTAATTTGTGTTCCGAAGATAAACGAAGGTCTTACAGGTTTTTAGCAATTAATAACAGAATTTTCATTTTGGGGTGAACTCTCCCTTTAAACATAAGATTGACATTTTGATTAAAAATGCCAAATTTTTGAATGACACATGGATGAATAGTTCCCAATACAATCAATAATTCATTTTCCAAACAAAATATTCAACTACAAAAAAATTATGGCAGGACTTGACATTTTTAAATCAGAAATTGACTGAATCATGAAATGTGGGCGGTAAATACCAGAATAGAGCCTCACCTGATCGAGTTTTCACTCATCTGTGAACAGGAAAAAAACATCCCAGAAATCAGGGCACATTTATTTGATCCTTTACTTTCTGGTTATGTTGTTGACATGTGTGACACATATTAAATGTAAAACAACATTAAAGAAAGTCTTGGCAGAATTATAATTAGGAACTTTATTCTTTTACAAAAGTACAAATTTAATAGAGATGAGCACTTTTTTTCCAAACCAACCAAACATTCAAAAATTGTTAAATTTAGCAAAAATAGAAATTCTAATAGATATGTTTTTTAGACAAAAGACAATCCCTTGATCAACAATACTGTTTGTCCAAACGCCAGCACAAACAATACGCGTTAAAACCAATCTGAGAGATGGAAAAAGATTTTGCCTCAGATCTCAAAGGAATCATTGCACACGACATGAACGCTGACTGTCTCCCAACATACATCTGTACAGCTCCAAAATGTCCATGTTGAACACGTCATTTCCTCTCCTACTGCATGTCATAAAGGGCAATAAACAAATATTCAGTACTTGAGACATAAAATAATGCCCAATGACAGATACCAAATTTATAGTGAACTTGATTTCAAACACAAAAGTACATGATCCAAAATGCGACATTAGTATTTTAAAATCATTACTGCAGTCTGTCGAAGTCACCTCATTTTGAACGTATTTTAAAAAAATGGTCAAATGAACAATACATACAACCTGCCATTTCTCCACAAATAAGTTACGAGAGATCCTGCTCTAGAATCGTTGGTGAAGCGATGCATATTAGTATTAGCATATTAGATAATTCCATGCCGTGAATTTGATTAAAAACAATGGTGCCCCAGGAGGGCCACGTAAGGCACCATTTCACAGTATACTTAACGCAGACACTAGTGAAACCGTACACACCTATAACCCCACACTGAGTGTGCGAGACAAAACTGTCACTGAATTTCAAAAGACCATCCAATAGGATGAAAGACAGTCAGTGTTTTACAACACAGAGTTTCTTCATTTTGCATAAATCAGTAACAAAAAAAAAACAAAACAAAAAAAAACATCCACACGGATCCTCAGAGACTTAAAGATGCGCTACTTATAAGTTACTAAAAATACTCCCGACTCGTTAGACCTCTAAAACCAGGAACTTTGCATTCACATTTCCAGTGTCTCTATTGCAAATGAGGCTTTCGGTTAAAAACAAGTCCAGCCGCTATTTATATAAAACAAATCTCAATCTCTATCCTGAAACATAAAACCAGTCCAGATCAACATTGCTCAAAATGATGGCTCATGAATCCAAAACAACGGGGGAATAAAACCATAAAAGGGTGACCCAAAGGGGTGAAAAAAATTACATGGTGTCCACAGCCGCCGCCGGTTTTTCCAGAACCTTCTCATCTCCAGAATGCCTACGTTTGGAAGATTTACAGCAACGTGCTCGTTATGACACAAAGAGTACATGCCACAGGTGAGTCTGAAGGCACAGACCGGAGATTAATGCGGAGAAGGAGAGGAAGACTTGAACATATTACTGAGAGTCAAGCAGGTGGAGTACCATTAGCGTGGATGATCTCATCCATCTCACTGGATCAGTGCTACTTCAGAAGAGCCTTGTAGAGCAGCATGGACCTGGCTGTGGTTCGCTCCTGCTCCAAGCAGAAGATCAAGTCCCTGAGGTTGACCCGGGTAATGCGCTGACGGGTCTGCCGGACTGAGGATGAGGAGGATGAGGTAGAACCGGTCGCTGATCCGGAGGAGCCCGCAGGAAACTGAAAGGGAATAAGGAAAGAACTGATTAGGTCGTTGTCATTGTTCACTCATTTTTGACATGACGTGTTGATAAACTATATAAAAACTCACAAACATTGAATAAATTTACATTATTTTGTGCTTGTGTTTAACTTAAAACAGTAAAAAGAAAGAAAGAAAACAACAACTTATTTTCAAAGAACGTATTACGCCAGACTGGTTTTTATTCAACTGTAGAAAATTAAAATGGAAGCCCGTTTCTGCCACTGAATTTAAAAAAATAAAATAGACTTTTTCCTCGCAGTTGCGAGGTCACATCTTGCAATTCTGACTTTTTATCTCAAGATAATCATTTAGCTTTTCCCCCTCAGAATTGGACTTTATTACTCGCAATTGCGAATTTATATCTCACAATTGTAATAAAGTCAAAATTGTGAGATAAAAAGTCGCAATTACCTTTTTTTATTCAGTGGTGTAAACAGGCTTCCATAGAAAATAAATTCAATAAAATAAAAATATATATATACAACTTTAATTCTCAAAGATTAAATTAGGTGTTGCGTGTTAAATTTAAAATTGTAACCTTATTTATTATTATTTTCAAATTTAGAATTAGGTCAGATTTTTTTTCTGTAAATTGAAAATAGTAAAAAGGCTAATTTTTAGACAAAAATTAAGATTAGTTCACATGGTTTTAGCTTTATTTAAAAGTCAAAAATTTAAAATCACCCAAAATTAAAGCAAGTCTTTGTGCTACTTAAATCTGAGACAAACCAGTCCAGCCTTGCTTTGATTCCATAATGCAAGCATTTTTGCAATAAAGACCTAGCAGTCATCAAAGATCCTCTGGTTTTGTGCTTTTGTGTGTTTGTCAGCACACCTGCACAACATGTGATCATCTGTACTCAGCTGGAGGCTAGAGAACCACACCTCACGCCCCGGGCAGCAGACTTTTGATCTCAACTACAGTGTCTCAAAGCACTTCACCTTCAGACTCCACTCAACAAATGAGTGCGATCAAAACAAAGACCATTAAAATAAAATCTACGCTTAGTCAAGACAAGAAAACGGGGGGGCTGGCGACCAGCCGTCACCACATTAAGATTATTTACACAGTCCACCTCGAGGGAAAAGACCTTCCATCTAATTTCCAGGAGGAGGGAGGAAGATGGCATGTGTATTGTATTCATCAGCCGTACAGGGGGTCTTATAGCGTGACATCAGTCGGCTGGAATGAGGTTAGGGTCTCCAGCCTTCACTGAATACTAAGTATACGTGAGAAGGTGCAAGACGGCCTCCGGGCACAAAACACACACCACACCCTACAGAAACAACCTGCAGCTTTGTGGGATCTATATCACCCTCATACATGCTCTTACACACCCTGAATGATTCCCACTCTCACACACACCCAGGGCTGGCAAAGCTCACGACATGTTTACGCGGGCAGGTCGGTGCGCGGTCTTGTACGTTGTTAATGTTAGGTCATTATTTGAAAATTGTCAGGAGCACTTTAAGGGAAGAATGAAATGCAAAACTGAAATTAGAGATTAATGCCAAAATTTTCACTCATAGCCACACCCAGAAGAGACCGTTCCAGGAAGTTTAGTTCAAGCGATCAAGTGATTGTAAGCCTCTGGTTACATACTGCACACACTTAAATAAACCTGAAATCAATGCCAAGCACTGGAGGTCGTATGTGTGTGTGGAGACGAAAACATAAGCTAGTGATTTCACATCCGATGCAATGCCACGCAATAGTCAACAAACTCTTCTTAAAAACAGACCCGCTGCATTTAGTGATTTCAAATAAATGGGTCAATGTCATGATGCTCATATTTTGGATACGGTCGCCGTCACACACTCTATAACGAGCACAATACCAAGTTTTGTATACAAGTGTAATAATAGTAACAGTTGCAGATTGTTTTATTTATACTATAAATCTATGCTAATTCACAAATTACCTCAAACGCCATACACAGCATTTCCTTTAGATTGGCAGGTTTGAGCGCAGGAAAATACAGTTTATTCTGGATTAAGCAAATTTATTTCGTGATAAGCGATGGACCTTGTTGGGAAACCAAATATTACATCGCCGATCTGGAATCATTTCCGTTCATGTCACCCATCCGCGTTTGTACAAGTGTCTTCAAGTTCACGTGATCGCAATTAAACGCCCGGCTGGTCAGGTTTGTATTGGTGAGGCTTTCTCCAAACTGGTCAAATAAGAATGAGACAGCGGTAAATGGAAGATGTTAACAAGTAATGTGGCAACATACGGCGCGATTCCTATTCCACAGAGAGCGCGTGCAGACGAGGAATTAACGCGCCCGCTTGCTTGGTGGCGGAACAGTGAACCGTGTCTAAACCGGACGCCGCGTCGAAGCACAACAGGTTGTGTCTGTCTACAGGACATTTGAACTTTGTGTCAGTACGTCATAAATAGGACGAGGCAGTTTACTGTGAGGGATTTGTCGTGTCGTATCGCGCCGCATCTAGTGTAGACAGCATCACTGATTATAATGGGTTCACGCCGCGCCGCTCGCGTGAGGTAGACCGGGTGTATTTAACTCACTTATTTAAGGCTACTTTCCTATTTAACTGTATTACGTCTTTGATATTTATTTTAGTGTTTTGCAGGCTGAGTGTTCACTGACGGAAGTGCTAAAATAAACACGCACATTTGTTAATAGATTATTGAGCCTCATTTATTTATTTTTGCGTTTCAGAGTTTTTTATATAAAGCACCGCACCACCGGCGGTAGTTGGTCCATTACCACCGCGGCGGTAAAAATCTGCCACCGTCACAGCCCTAATTTTGGATATTACAATTTCTTCGAAATGTAATTAATATGCAATGACTTGAATACACCTCTTCTACAATTAACAAGATTTTCTATTCTTAATTAAAATTAATTTGATATTTTTTGGGCGTGGATAAATTAAAAAAATGTCAGGGTAGTAAAAAGGCCCTGATTTTACATTGAAGAAAAACAACTTTTAAAATTAAATTTGTGAAAAATCAAGCTACTATAGGTATGTAGCGCAACCAAATAAAAAGTAAATAATAAAAAAAAATATTAGATGAAAGTTAGTTGGCAAAGAAACATTTCTCATTTTTGTTTTTAAGTAGTAAAATCACTAAAACCAAATATGTAAACAAAAACGAAAGATAAAACCCCCCAAAGCAAATAAAAGACAAACAAAAACAAACAAACAAAAAAAAAAAAAAAACTTAAAACTAAAACCAACTGAAAGTATAAAAATAAAAGCTAATATGATAATTTAATCTTTTTACGACAAGGCAAGGTTAAATCAGGTTGTAAAATTTGACTCCCCAGAATCCAAAATGATATTTAGAAATTCATGACATTTGCAAAATATACTTTTTATCTTTAAAAATACTTAAATTAAAAAATAATTAAGATGTATAATTGTGTACATTCATATGCACTTTTTAGATGACGGTTACACCACATGACATTATGAATAATTAAATTGAAACTATAATGAATACAGAGCACATTTCTAAGAACTTGCAACCTGCTTTAAAAACGACATTTTTATGAAGTTTTTTTAAAATTTATCATGGACACTTTTTCATCACTGACCCATAATAAAATAACAAAAAGCAAAATTTTTAAAATAAAAATCCAATATGTAACCACCTAAACTCTAGCCTTCAGTAAGGCAGTTGTACTTGCTCAACTCGACATTGCAGTACAGGAAGACAGCGTTTCACAGTTAGCATGTGTGGGTGAACACGCTCAGGGCATTTTGCCACTATCCTAGTGGTGCGTTAGAGATGGAGCTTGTTAAGCCTGCATAAATGTGTAAAGATATGGATGAATATATTACAGATGTGAGCATTAACGTGCCCCAGGCGCTGAGAGAAATGTATTTTTTTAAACCACATTAGCGGTGGAGTGGAATGTGTAGGGTGCACAAGCTATCTTTTCGAGTGTCATTAGGGTTAAAGTGTGTTGTAAACCCTTGAGTTGTGCTTGTGTGTGTTCACTGTGTGTAGGACAGCAAACACCTCCAGAGGAATTGACTCCAAACCCTGAAGAAATGAGGCAGCTTACACTTGTAGGTTTCTGAAAGCCATGAATTGAGCAGAACGGCATGAAACGTATCCTTCAACCAGACGTAAAGGTCTTAAAATCTTCAAAACAAGCACAAGCCAAAGCTACCCTAGAATTGAGAAGCCCTTCAACTCAAAGTGACCAAACCACCACAGAGAAAACCCTCTCCAGACAAAATGGAGAGGGAAAAAACCTTATTACTCCACCTTATTCCTCCAAACGACTGTGAGCACTTCTGGCCTCTAAAGGTTAGAGAGTGCCTGAGGGTGCTGTGTGTCTCCAGTGTTTGGGGAAATGACTCGCCTTGCCTCTGCACGAACACAGCCCAGTCTCTGCAGAACTGCCGCCCGGGGCTACGCAACCCTGCTCTACTTCACTTTAACCCTATACTAGCCAGCTTTTTGATGGCGGCCTTTTACTTTGATCCAGGACCATCTAACCTTGTGCAATTATAAAACTATGAGAGACATGGCTGGGTTTCAAAACAGGCCTCTTCAACCACAACGTCTTCATGGTTCCTCAAAGAAGATCAAAAGTTAGGATCGCATATGCTGTTAAAATTTAAATTCTTTATTGGCATTGATGGTTCCATGAAGAACCTTTAACATTTCCATGGTTCTTTAGAGTGAATAAAGGTTCGTTAGATAATTAAAATGCTCTTTACACAAAAAAAAAAACAGTTCGTTTAAGAACCGTTCACTGAAAGATTCTTTGGGGAACCCAAAATAGTTATTTTATGCTATTGCCGCAAAAAGTGTAAGTTGGTCTAAAAGGACAGCACAAGAGTATAAGACTGTGGTCATTTTTCCACTTACGACACAATCCCAGTTTGTGGTTCGGTATGTATTAACCATGGATTAAATCTGTAAACTAGTTGACACTACACATAATTAAAAAGTCTTGCTTTGGGGAAGGGGATTTTCTAATTAGAGAAATAGCGGCAAAGCTGCAGTTCCTTTGCCTCCAGTAAAGTTGATGAGCTGAGGGGCAGAACTGGGATAAAATCCAGGCCTGCGGCCCCAACCAAAACACAAGGCTTTGTGGTGTTCCATCATTACCTCACCACATAATTAACTACAGACACAACAAAATGTAGCATAATGTATGCATGCTAGCCAAACTGATGAAGATACTACCACAAACCCTTAATCAACCCTGAACCCAAAGCATCAACAAATACTTTTCAGATGTTTTTTTTTTCTACCTTCAGTAAAAGAATCAAATTGATAGCTTCAATCACTGATGAATCTAAAAAGCAGATAAAACTAGATGCTGTGAAGACAACTGATATTCTGGGTGGTTGCTATGACCTTTCTTGGGTATTTTGAATGGTTTTACCATGTTGCTATGAAGTTTCTAGGGTGTTCTGGATGTTGATTTTAGCACACTGTTGTATGGTTACTATAAAAACCATCCAAATAACCATAGAAATACCTTAGAAAGTACATAACTAAATGCTAAAATTACCCAGAATACTCCTAACAAGCATATAAAACATGTTAGGTGTTCTAGGTGGTTTTTACCATGTTATTTGTTTGCTAGGTTATTCTGGGTGTACTTGGTGATAGCCTACTTACCACATTTTCAATTAAAAGAACCCACCTCAAGTCTCCAGTCCCTAAATACAGCATGTATTAGTCAATGGACCAAGTATCTATCATTGGCATTTATCAATGTAAGTTCTCAAACCTGCCATAACCATTGCTAACAACCATCGAATATACGACAAATGCCAATTCAGAATAAATCAGCCTCAGAAGCCACTGGGAGAATCTTGAAAGCAATGCAAAAGTGCGGCATGTGTGCCAAACACTTGGGTCAGAGGATGTCAGAAGATGCCACATACTGTGATTCATCTGGGCTGTGGGAGTTGACATCTCCTCCAGACCTCTCCAACTCAGTTTTTTTCAGGATTAAGCATAATTTAAGTGTCTAATTTGACATCCTGGCAACGCAAGTCTGACGAATTTGTGTGGTAAATATCCATGCTGCAGATTCACAACTATTCTGCACACGTTTTAGAAACAGCATATCCCTTTCTTGCCCTCTTTCACTCTCTCAGCACAAAGAACCGGGATGCTTCAGGCAGCACTTGCGGGAGAACCAACATTCTGCCTACATCTGCCTGCAATTCAAACAGCTCTCCCACATTGTGTTGCCTGTACAAAAAAAAACAGCACTTGTCAACAGCTTACATGGCTACAAGGTACACATTAAGCTTGAGGGCAATGCTATACAAACACACGAAGTAGCTCAACAAAGATTGTACTACGATGGTCTTTAAAACTCTCTCTTAGTTTGGAGTACAAAAAATGTTCCATTTAAAGTGGACAGGGTGGTGAATGTATTTTGTGTCTTGTTTAACTCAAAATAAGTTGATATGACATTTTGTTTATCATTGGAATGGATTTAATATACATAATGTTGCAGTTACATTATGAAAAGCAAAATGCATGCTTACTGTGTTTCAATCCAGAATAAACAAAATGTATAAATGGCAATAGTATGAGCTGTAATGGTAGCTGAACAGCTTGAGGGAATCAGGAGGGTAAGCCGAGATGGTGCCAATACCCCTCTGGCTTCTACATACACAGAGGGTCATTGCGGTAATATGAAACAGATTATTTACACAACCAACCAGAGATCTCTGGGAGTGAGGGAAAAAGAAAAACGTAAACTAACAAAAAAAAAAAAAAAAGTAAATGCAGGAAATCCAAGACCACAATGTATATAACCATTAAAATCCACAGCTGTTTTTACTCTTTGAGCTAATCAACAGATCTGCACTCTTTTTCCTTAATTGCAATTTAATACAAATATAAATAGTATATGAAGAAATTTACAACCATAATGTACAAAGAAATAATAAATCAACACTCACAGTTGTGCTACATAGTGTACAAGCCTGATGCAAGCAACTGTGTAAATTCCAACAGTAAATGTAAAATAATAATTAGTATTTTTAATAAAATAAAAATAAAATAAATATACAAATATCACATATAATGAAATAAATGATAAATAGAACTGAAGAAATCCACAACCACAATGTGTACACCAAGTGACGAAACATATGGCAAACTGTCAATCTAAAAAATAAAAATAAATATTTAAAAGAAAATCACATGATGTACATAAACTAGAATCACAGCAATTTTATTTTTATTCTAATAAAATAGTAACGAACGCTATTGAATCCTTGGATAAGATCGAGTGATTTGCAACTGTGTTCTGGTTAATAAACTCCAGTAAGATTTACATTTTAGGTTTAGATGCTAATGCTTAAAACACAGATAGAGATCAGCCTGTGTGACTTATGCGAGGTTGTAACTTGTCCCAGCTGATGAAATGGAGTGCGAATAAACTAAATGCAAGGAAGGACACGGAGAAACAGGAAGGAAAGCGATAGAGAGAGAGAACGAGAGAGAGAGAGAAAGGAGAGAAGTGGTAGAGTACGACTTGAATTTAATATTTCATGATTGCCTGAAGGATTTTTCACAGATCAATGTGACTCTGTACCCAAGCCAGTGTCAGCCAGAGAGCGTCAGGAGAAAGCAAAAGAGCGAGAGAGAGAGAGAGAGAGAAAGAGAAAACAGTTGAAAGTATGAGATATATGGAGTAAAAGACAAAGAAAAGAGTTAAAGAAGGACAAGCATAAAAAATTAACGCAAAAAAAACGCGAGCAAGAAAGTGACAGTGAAAGAAGTATTTGGCTCATCGGTTCAGGAGACTGTTAGTCTTCTAAACACCAGTGTGTGTTTGCTCCATGAGAGATACACCCTCCACTGCCTCCGTGCCCGCGGGCTTCGCCAGAGGCACACATTACCTCCGTTAATGGGTTTCCATTTGAGCAGCAGAAAGGAAGCCAATAACCTATCCACACTAATGGATTAGTCTACATGTAGGCAACCACTGCAGCTAATCTTGGACCAACTGTTTCCTTTCTTCACAAAACAAACAGAAGAAACAAAGGATGTCACCATATGTGAGAACAAAAGTGAAATTATTGAGGTAGAAACAGCTATATCAGGCCAATGCATCCAAAAGAGCCTCCTTGTTCTGATTGGCGTCACTCACGCCAACTTTCTCAAAACTCTTGCAGTGTGAGGGAACTTGGTGAGTGTTGTCCTTCCACGGCCATCATGAACCAATAAACTTACCATTTTAATTAGCGAAGATTAACAAGGGAGGTAATTAATTTCTGAGATGGGCATCTTAAAAGCGCCAAAGGCTTGACTTTGTTGACGGAGCCGAATGCTTTTTCATTGATGTGGGCAAAATAGAGGGGCATCATTATAAGCTAGCGAAAAGCATGCACTTGCATTCTAAAAGAGTCGATGGCTGGAAACGTTCCTCTTTGAGGGCTATTGTGATGTTATTATTGGAACTAAATGTAGAGCACCTTATTTGTCTCACCAAACACCCCACAGAATCTTCATTAGCCGTTAACAGGTACATAAAGACGAAAGGGTGCTATGCTAAGAGCGTCTATGCAAACAAGACAACAACAAAGAAATCGCCATGTCTCAGGCAAGCTGAACATGAACAGGTCATGAAAACTGCCATTCGGAAAGTGCAAAAGTGCAACAAAAGATGCTTAAACTGGAGCAAGAACACCACACAAACCCCAGAGCAATGGGAAAAAAAAATCCTGTTTCTTCTCCTGCATCCAGACAGGTATACAGTTAGATGTTACGTTTGAAGCCAAGATAAGGTCAAATGCATTTATAGTCTGCCCAAGTTGCCAATCTGAGCATCATCGAACCATCATGTGAAGTTCTCAAGCACACAGAAGGAATAGCAATTCCATCTCCTTCATCCTTCAAGGCACTTTTCCTCATGGAGAATGATGCAATATTCCACTCCTCACACTTCAAGAGTTTTCTAACAGTATTCCAAGAAGAACTGAAAATGTTCTGGAGGCCCTGCTCTTCATTTGATCATAGCTACACACTGCAAGAGATTTTCCATTTTGTCAACTCCCTGTACAATCTACAGTAAGTCCATCAAGTGTTCATTGACTACATTTATTTACCGCAATGAAATATAACAGTAATATTCAGATGTGCAAAGAAATATGTAATGGTTATAAAATCATTATAAACTGCATAATACAATAAGAATATCATTGCAATATCTGGCTCCAATAAAGGATAATATTTCTGACGTATCTGCAGTCGAATTTTACCTGAAAACAACAAGACCGTAAATAGCCCTCCAATTTAAAATCCTTTTCAGTCTGACACTAGGATTTATCTGGGTCGAACAAATAAACCCAATTTGACCTCCCTTAATATATTGGATGAAAAAATGCCTGTCAAAGCAGGAGTTGATCAATATAAAATTAAGGAAAACAGAACATCATCACTCTTACAAAGCCCTAACCACTAACAAAGACCTTCCTCTTCTTGCAATGGTAGCCTGAGGTCAGAAAGAGGCAATTTTTGGCATTACGTTATTCCACGCAACCCCTACAAACTGATAACAGACTCTTCATGCTCCTTCTTATCATGTCAAAACACATGCAGATAACCCACAGATAGCACACACAAGACTCATCACATCACCGCGCATGAAAAAACAGTGGAGCTCCAATCAACCGGCAAAATCTGCCACAGGAAACAAGAGAATCTGTGAATTTTATATTAATGATATAACCTTATACAACGCTAGTAAACCACAAAGATAAAGTACTATGTGTAGGCCAAGGTGAAGGCATGTAGAGACTGCAAATGGGAGCCTATTGGGAACCTGAGGAACAGACATCTAAAGCAATAAGACATTTATTAGATTTATGTTAATAAAATTACATTGACAAATTACTTAACCGAATGGAACAAGAGTGCAAAAAAGATTTGAGAACAAAGACTTTCAACATAATAATTTAAATTTCAGTCTTTTTCCTAAAAAAAAAAAAAAAGCTATTAAGATTACTTAAAATAAGTTGAACAGTGCCAGTCCGCTATGAAAAATAACTCTTGACATTATGCAAATAGGGATGCATTGATATTAAAATTCTGTCAATACCAATAAGCCAATATTAAAATTCTAGTACTATTTGATTTAAAAAAAAAAAAAAAAATTCTAAAATGAATTGGTTTTGAATACAAGTGAATTCAGGATATTTTTTTGATTTGCTCAAGAATTAAAACATACACCTGAGCAAAACATTAGGGACGGGGACATGGTTCTATCAAACAGTTGTTGAACTGGAGGAGGCTGATCTGAATGAGAGTTGATCGTAAGAAAGGGTGGAGTTTAAGCAGACAAAATGACTGGAGAAGTCCGGCATTAGCCACCAAAGAGGATTTTCTTCTCTAGTTTCACCAGAAGATTGAGTTATGATATGAACTCGATTAAGAATTAAGAAAAAAAAAACAAAAAAACAAGATCATTTAAAAAAAAAATTAAATAAAAAAAAAATTAATGCCAGCAGGTGTGTGTTAGATGACAGCAAAGGTAACCTAATAGTAAAAATTAGGAAAATAAGCTAAAATAAATGAAATATCCGACAATATCAGTCGACATAATTAATAAATTTAAAAAAAAAGTATTGATCTACTGTGTGTCCCTATCTGCAATTTGTCTTTGAGGTCCAGAAAAGAAAGTCATATAGGTTTAGAACAACATGAAGGTGAGTAAATGATGACAGGATGTTCATTTTTGGGTGAATGGCCCCTTTAACGATACATACTAAACAAGAGCACACTCTCAGTTCAATGACTGGTAATGTTTAAACTCCATGCCACTGCTGCAAAAGCTGAGCTTTGGTAGTGCTCATTACTGGCTACACATTTCAATCTGCCTTTGGTATTCCATGTCTGCCCCCATGTACCCCTCCCTCCCCCCATTCAGTCTCTGCCCTCTGGCCGATCTGGCAGAGGGGGAGATTTTAATTGTGGCTATAGAACTCTGCACGGTTCTTTGCCTGTGAGCGAGCCCTCACTTCAGTGAGTGAGAGCTTGCTTTAGTGATATTGGGTCCAGTCCATCCCTTCAGGCTGCTTTTAATGGCCCTCTCCTCTCTTTCATAGCCGGGGCTGAGATTGTTTTCCATGTGATGCCTGTTAATTCTGCTGCAGGGAAGGGCAACCGTATATCCATCCTTCTTTTTTTGTACGAGAGATACATTTCTTCTTGCTTTCCATCTCCATTTTTCCTTCTCACAATACTCGCTTTTTTTGACTTGAGCTGAAAGTTAAGGCCAACATGTTACACTTACGGAATGCATGCGGACCGAGAAGGTGCTTGGGGTTTGGTTGGTTGTCAAGAATCACTATAATTCTTCCTATATTAGGAAGCATCCACACAACACACATTAACATTGTTTATTATAAGCACACGGTTAAAGGGATAGTTCACCCAAAAATAAAAATTACCCCATGAATTACTAGGTACAGTATATACAATATACAAGCCACCCTTGGTATATATATATATATATATATGACTTTCTTCTTTCAGACGAATTAAATCAGAGTTATATAAAAAAAAGTCCTGGGTTTTTCAAACTCTATAATGGCAGTGAATGGGGGGGGGGGCATAGCGTAAATTCCAGTGAGAATATGCTAGTCTCAGGAGAACCAAGTTTTGTTTAAAGCAAAGGAAAGTGAAATGTTTTCGCTATACTCAAAAACAGTTATGGCTGGGTTTTTTTTCACAAACGCATTGCTTCGCTTCAGAAGACCTTTATTAATCATCCGGAGCCATGTGGAGTACTTTTTATGATGGATGGATGCACTTTTTTGGGATTAAAAATCTTGACCCCCATTCCCTGCCATTATAAAGCTTGGCAGAGCCAGGACATTTTTAAATAGAACTCCGATTGCATTCATCTCAAAGAAGAAAGTTCTAATCAACTAGGATGGCTTGAGCGCGAGTAAATCATGGGGTAATTTCTGGGTGAACTATCCCTTTAAGTTTTGCCGTCTGCCACTTTAAATGCTCTTTTCAAAGCAGGATGAGTTCTGATTGGCTGTCAATGTTTTTATTATTCATCAGCTGGAAAAAAACTGATATTGCGCCATTATTGTTATAGTTGTGGTGTGGACTCAGCTATTCTTTTAAATTTAGAACCCATCCTTACTGTGAACAGGCCTTAACACCCACTTTTCTTAACTCAAGCTAAAACAAAGTCAACATGTTACGGGCCAAGACGACTCATGGTTCATTGGCGTCAAGAATCATGGTGATCTTCAAGAACTATAACAGTAATAATACAAGAAGTGCACCAGATACAATACGAAAACATCTCTTCCTCTTTTTCCACATGGATTGTTTCTCAATCCATCGTCCTCTCCGTTCCCCTGGCCTCAGGACTGGGATGAACATGTTAATATGGGCTGCCCATGTTAGGACAGCTCAACTCTGAACTCTCATGTGTGATCTGCCTGCAGGCTCAGTCTGGTATGCAGGCCCACAGGAACTCAGCGGCCTTTATTACAGCGTGCCCTACAACTCGCCCTTCAGAAACGTCCTCATCACCTGCCCTTGTGACTAATCTACCCTCAAGCGGTCCTGCAGGGCTGCCCTCTGGCCTAAACGCTTCATCAACCCAAAGACAGACGGAATAGCAATCAAACAACAAACCGCCTCGAGGGCGTCGAGGCCAGACAAAGAGCAAGCAGAAAACGCCACCCTTCCCTCAACCGCTGCAAACAAGAACTTGAGCATTTTATCCCGATGAAGATCCCTGCAGAATGACACCGCAGGAAGCTTTTATTTAGAAGCGAACGGGGAGCAAGGACGAGGTATTTTGCTGTCAGGACGTGGGGGTGGGGGAAGAATGAGTGGAGCCATTATGACATGGCTGCCTCCCGCTTCGGGCCATGCTGCCCTTCAGGCACATTGCTGTGGAGATGAAATCTCTGACTGGACCCTTCAGAGCAGGCCCAGCCACGGACCCCTGGGCGAGGACCGACCCCTTTAGAAAAGTCATATTCACTTTGCTCCACATCGAGGGGGTGTGTGCGAGCTTCTGCGCACGAGTTGGGAGGGGGCACCGCCGAGGGCAACGTTGAGTTGGATGTGAAAGACAGAAATGATGGGCTGAAAATGAAGAGAGAAGACATCTCTTTGCCTACATTCTGGACGTGTGAGATGCTAATGCTCCTACCTGTGACGCCAAAAATTCATTCGCGAAAGCATCAGGTTTGCTGATCTGTTTTGGTTATGTTTTATGTGGGTGGATGAAGGTAATCCATAGTGAAAGAGGTCGGCAGTGCATTCACAGAGCAGAAATAATGCTTTTATTTGGTTATTTATGCTCTCCATAAAGGGACATTTAGTGCCCTTCACAGCAGCAGATTGCTGCAATGCAAGTAAAGAGAAGATCTAAGCCATGTGGCGGGTCATTAGAACACAGCCCCTACTGTTATTGTTGATAGTGGTAATGATCGTTTATGTGCGATATCGTCTGACACGTCTCTTCTTGATAATATGCCATGGGCAGCAGCATGTGAAGACAGTATTTACACAGAACTGAAACGACACTGGCTTGATTTACTAAATTAGCAGAAATAAGCTTTGCTCAAGCAAAAAATTTTGTGAGCATGTGACTGGTTGGGGCCTTTGTCATGGCCATACATTTTCATCTTATTACCATGAGCTTAGAAGAAATAATGTTATAGGTGGGAACACGTTGCCAAATTCATTTTTGTGTTTGTGCTTAAAAAAATATATACAAATTTAACAGCTGAATTCCAGTTGAAAAACTAGACTAATCATAAATCCTGACAAGAAATATCCATCAATTAGGAACTTAAAGCAAACAAATCAGGGAAAATTCCCATGAAGCACTGTGAATGATATAATCAAATTCTTCTTCTTACACTGCTGTCAAGCTTTTTATATTTTATAAGCTTATTTAGGGTCATAACATTTTAAAATGGTTTTGAAACAAGTCTCTTGTGCTCACCAAGGCAGCATTCATTTTTATGAAAACACAGTAAAAACAGTAATATTGTGAAATAATATTACAATATAACCTATAACAAAATGCTGATTTGGTGGTCAAGAAAATGTTTTTATTATCAACATCATTGGTTATCACTTTGTGGAAACGATGATAGATTATTTTTAGGATTAATTAATGAATAGAAAGTTCAAAAGAACAGCATTTATGTAAAACAAATCTTTTGTAACATTATAAATGTCTTTACGGTTACGTTCCTTTTTTTGGTAACCCTTTAGTGACCAATTTTTACTATTAACTAGTTGCTTACTAGCATGCATATTAATAGCATATTGGATGTTTATTAGTACTAATAAAGCACATATTAATGCCTTATTCTGCATAACCATATTTTAGATCACTTAATCCTACCCAGTACCTAAACATAAGTACCTTACCAACTATTAATAAACAGCAAATTGGAAGTTTGAAGCAAATGTCGTAGCTAATAGTGAGACTTGGTCCCCAAATTAAAGTGCGACTACCTTTTTTGTAAACTTTTTGTTACCCTTACTTTCGAAAAAATAAATGCAACCTTGTAGAATAAAAGTATTAATTTCTTAAAAATATATATTTTATTATACCATTAGTTATACCATAGTTTTTGACAACATTTGAAGTTCTTTGTAATTCATTCTCACACAAATGTACAAAATCTTGTACAGTCTTTATTCCATTTCATGTTTCTATTTTAATGTTTATAACATGAACCATCTTAGATCTGGTTAATTTGGTGTATGGCTTTGAACTCTTTATCAAAGAATGATGAAGAAAAAAATATTAAGGCAACCAAGGCCACTTGGACGGTCACTGTGCACTATTTTAAACTTATGAAGCAAAAGCTTAATCTTGCCAATGACAATTTTGTATCCTCAAGATTTGCTTTTGTATTACATTTTTTGGAATATTCACTGGATTTGAAGAATCCCTTTCTTGAGACTTTGAGAGGGAAACATCTTACACTACAGGAGCTGACATGCTTTAATCTACTTGGCGTTGACCCACATAAACCTTAGTATGGAGGTCCATATAAATAAGGGCCCGGGGGTCTTACCTCTGCACCTGCCGAGGCCCCAGGAGAGTCAAGCTTGCGTTTCTTGCGGGGTCCGATGGCGGCAAGGGCTGTGAGGTTGGCATCCCGCTGTCTCATCTGGGCGAGTTCCTGCTGCTGCATCTGAATGGCAAGAACATACAATCAATATTAACTGCATGAACGCTATATCAAATCCATTCATGCGAAAGAGACAATTTATACATCGTGTAGGTCTGTGAATAACAAGTTCCCAAATAAGCATTACTGTGTATCACATTCCCTTTACTTGAATTATCATTTTCAAATATTTGTATGCTGTGTATTTTACATTCATTCCAAACTGCCCCGAAGAGCTCTATAGAGCAAATGAAGCTCCGAACATCACGCACAGCTTCAATGCTGCAAATAACTCAGAGCTTTCGCCGTATCTGGGTGCTTAATTCAATTTCTTTCCACGAGGGAACGAGGGAGAAAGTGAGTGAGTGTTTGAGAATGAGAGAGCGAGCGATTTTCAAAAAGCACAGCCCGCAGGTAAAGTCATCTCACCCTAGCAGGCAGTGACAGAGCCAGCCACGCCGGGAGGGGTGGATGCGCGTCCTCTGTTCCCCTGCTCGGAGTGAGCGCTGCCGGGCACAGAATGCAGAGAGAGTCCTCACCTCTCCTCACCCTGACACTCACACCACTGTGGCCATGAACTTACAAAAACCAAAAAAAAAAAACACTAGCAGCAAGAACGGCTTTGTGTGTCATCGACGGCCCCATTAGAAAGTGCGTTCACCGAGCCGCAGTGGCCGCTGGAGTTATGAAGTGAAGTGGGGGAAATGTGGGAACAAAACATGTGAGGTGGGATACAGGACAGATGACGTCCCAAAAAGAAATTCCCAGCCAGGAGTAATGTTCCCTCTCATTTTTTTTTCTTGCTGAGCAAAACAGCACAAAACTTTTCTCTATTGGGCGGACATTTCGGCCACCTGAGCAAAAACACTCTTTATACCAGACCTGTACAGCGCACACACACAAAAAGTGTGTAAATTTGAATTTTAATGTGCTATTTATATTTGATTTGACCCTTGATGTAACTAAATTATGTACATTTTAGGTTATCTGAGAAAACATTTTTACAGTACAATACACTGCCGTTCAAAAGTTTGGGATCAGTACATTTTTTTAAAGAAGTTTCTTAGGCTCATCGAGGCTGTATCTATTTGATAAAAAATACTGAATATTATTTCACAAAATAATACTGTGAAATATTGTTGCAATTTAAAATAAAAGTTTTCTATTTTAATATATTTTAAAATATAATTTATTCCTGTGAAGCAAAGCTGAATTTTCAGTGTCACATGATCCTTCAGAAATCATTCTAATATGCTAATTTATAATCAATGTTGGAAAAAGTTGTGCTGCTTAATATTTTTTGGGACCTGTGATATTTTTCAGGATTCTTTGAGAAATAAAAAGTTAAAAAGAACAGGGTTTATTCAAAATATAAATTTTGTGTTACAATATACACTACTATTCAAAAAATTTGAGGTCAGTAAATTGTCTCTCCTTATTTGATTTTTTTTAAATTAATACTTTTATTCAGCAAAGATGTGTTAAATGGATAAAAAGTGATGGTAAATCTTTATATTTTTAATTAATGCTGTTCTTTTAAACTTTTTATTAGCCTAATCAAAGAATCGAAGAAAAAAGGTTCCAAAAAATATTAAGCAGCAAAAGTTTCAACACTGATAATAAATCAGAATATTAGAATGATTTCTGAAGGATCATGTGACAATGAAGACTGGAGTAATGATGCTGAAAATTCTGCTTTGCTTTACAGGAATACACTATATTTTAAAATATATTAAAATAGAAAACCAATATTAGAAATTGCAATAGGAGTTCACACAATATTACTTTTTTTCTTTCTGTATTTTGATCAAATAAATACAGCCTTGATGAGCATAAGTGACTCCATTAAAAAACAAGGTCAATTATTTATTAGGTTTATAATATAGGCCTAACATAATATAATATCAAAACAACTGAAGCATTTAAACTGATAGAAGAGAATAGAAAATAAACTTAAGCATTTAAACTGAGATCTGTAAGTTAAAAAAAAAAAAAAAAAACATGAACATGTGAATTCTTATATAGCTATCTAAACATCCCTATGAAGTACAGTTTGCACAATACACCTGTAAATGTCTTAGAGTTTTGTTACCGTTCTGTGCCCATCATCCGCTATTTCCAGCACTTAATCAAGCCACTCTTCTTTAATACATGAGGACATTTATTTCACATGTCATTGTGTTGGCTCTCAATTTGAGCCATTTCGTCCGCAACCATTGAAGTATTCAGTTTCTACAGCGACTCATTTGGTGCACATCATTCTCTTTCTATGAAACCTGTAATCCGCATTCACCGGTTCTAACTCTATAGCGATTTACCCGAGCATTGCAATTCTTTCGTTTTTACTAGAATACAATCAAATGGCTTTCCCAACTCGTTTTTCTTTTTTTCAAAAATAAATGAATGATTCATTCAGTGTGGAAGAACTTGACTGGTCTGCAGAAAGCAATGTCCTAATCCCATCTGAACACCTCTAGTGTGACTTTAAATGGAGGCCTTGAGCCAAAAACTCATCACCAAACACCAATGACTGTTGCTATAAAATTAGAAGCACACAATTTCCTAGAATATCATTATATGCTTAAACTTTAAGATTTGTACTCATGGAAATTCCTAAAGTAGTCAAACCTGAGAATGTATATAAATATACAGAGATGGGCACAAATACATCAAAATGTATTTAAACTAAAAATACGATATACTGTGTGGAAAAATGTATTTAAATACAAATACAAAATACAGTGTGGGAAAATGTATTTAAATACAAATACAGTATTTTGTATTTTGAAAATACACAAAATACATGTGAAATTGGCCATCCAGTGGCGTAACACTATTAAGGCCTGTTTACACCAAGAACGATAATTATAAAGATAACTATATTAGTGTATTCTAAGTATACAATGCAGTTGTGTTATCGGTCACTTTAAATGCTCAAGCTCTTTAAAGCAGAAATGATTCCAAATGGCTGTCAATGTTTTTATCATTCATCATTTTTTGTGCTGTTATGGTTATAGTTGTGGTGTGCTATCTGCTATTCACTTAGATTTAGGATGTACTCACACGATTGACCTCCAAAGTCCAGTTCATTTCACAAGTGTGACTGCTCTGTATCGTGTCCAGTGTGGTTCGTTTAACCATGCCCTAGCCCGCTTGAAGAGGTGGCTCTGGTGCGCATTTTTTGTATGCGCTATTTGTGTGTGCTATGCATTATGACAGCAAAAATCTTTATTACTTCTTGGATATCACACTTTTCAATTAATTTAATTTTGAGTACATTTAGATTTATAATGGGTCTGGTTCTCATCTTATTGATGAACAGGTATTGTAGTTTGTGAGTAAAGCTGCAAATCCCACCATTAACCTCAGCTGCCTCTGTAATAATCCTGTGATATCTGTGTGTAAGTGAAAGGACAATCGCACTTGGGCTTTAGTACAAGTCAACTGTTCCTAGTGTGAGTATGCCCTTAGAACAAAGCTCCACAGATATATTTGCATACCACGACGATATATAAATGATATAGAAAAAGTTAAATCGATTTGCACTTTATCTCATCGCCATAGCAAGCAGTAATGATTAAAGTTTAATGAAGATATAGTTGATAAAACAAAAATCTGAAAAACAAAAAAAACAATACTGACTAGTGCTAATGTTCCCCTTGCTAGTGCTCTTTTTTTCCATTCATGCTATTGCTAACTAAATGCAAATCTGAATGGTTTTCCATTTTAACTTTAATCAACAAGTACAACTGACCATGACATCCTCACCTTATCTTATGCTGCCTTCACAGGCTATCCCAATTTGTAAATATGACTTTTCTAGTTGGAAATTGGACATGAATGACTGTGTCATATTTTTAACTTTCTACTATAATTTTTGTACCAAAGTTTCTGAGTTGTGCAGGCCATAAACTTTAAATATGGTGGAGGGGAAACATTTGCTGCTGGGACAGGTATGCTTTTTTCCCCCTCACAGAATCAAGATCACCTTGTTTTAATGTTAAAGTCATGCACATAGTAGTGCAATAACCATTTCAAGCATTTTGTATGTTTTATACACAAAACTGAAAATCCAGAATCAACAAGCTAACTATAAAGATCTGTGAATGTTTATATAGTTGTCAACAAAAGGGATGCTACATTTTATTCAAAATATCTTCAATATCTATGAATTTAAGGCTTTAATAAGATTTTCCCAGGAAACCTTGTGTCCTCCACGATTCCTATTCTTTCCAACAGCACAGCACTTGAATGCGACAAGCTTGTAATCAGGACTTCTGAAATTTGAAGTAGGAAATTTTGATAGCACACAAAGGCAGTATTATTCCTTATTTCCTTACAGGAATCCAGAAAATTTAATTACCCAATTCTAGATGAAGTCGTACAGCTGCAGCTCACATGCATGAAAGTGGCATGTTTGAACTAGTTGATACAGGAAATCAGCTGTCTAATAAAGAGGTTCATTGGCAAAAAGTATTTTATGTATTTTGAAAATACAAAAATACTTAGATGAAATGTATTTAAATACAAAAATACATAAAAAAAATTTCAAAGTTATTTAAATACAAAATAGTATTCTGTATTTGAAATACTGCCCATCCCTGTAAATATATGTAAATATATATATGTGTTTATGTTTTAATAAATTGTGTATATCATATGTTAAAATATATTACATTGATTAAACAGACCTTTCACCTACAGATTTAAAAAAAAAAACTTTATATTAATAGTGTTTAATGATATCTAGTATATTGTGATTTAATATGAACAAATTTCTGTTTTTGTGTCAACTGATAAAGGGATATTTGAGTCTTACAGATGGATCTATGAGGGAACACAAGAGAAAAACGATTGTAACACTGTTTTCCTTTTGCAGGAATGACGTAAATCAGTCGCAGAGTAAAACATTTCCATTGTGTATGTAGATTACTTTTAATTGACTGAATTTGTCACTTGTGCTGCTAGAAACAATTTGTCCAAATAATTGCGCCGCCCGCCCCTCCTTTCACAAATACAAACTAAATAACAATGAAGAGGGGGAAATTGACAAACCGCTAATTCAAGGCAACGTTTACATGCTAATTAAGTCAGGGTTATGCTAATCGGAAGGGAAGTCGTGCACATTGCATGCACACGCATGGATGCCCCGGAGAGAGTGAGCTGACACGTAAACACGGCCAGCGCCACCGCTGCATGTCAGTGATCTGGTGCACTGAACTTTCACCTGCCCCTGACAGCTACGGTGAATTTGCCCGAGGGCACATAAAAGAGACGACGGTGGAGTGTGTGTGAATCTATTTTAAGTAATGTGAGGTAAGGAGGCCCTGTACGGACACAATGCAGCGACTCGCGGTGTTTACCCGATGGTTCTAGAAGGACAGGGACTGTTTGGTGTCGCGGCTGATCTTTTCTCACCGCCTACAGCTAGAGCACTGACTTGCGTTCGTATTCGATTATTTGATGAGGAGTGAAAGAGGAACCTAGTTACGCCATCTGTAATCCAGAGCTCTGTAGCTCCACATAATCAGGTGCAATAGGTGATTGTCTTCAGAAACATTTTTTGTTATGCTGATTGAAAGTCTCTTCGCATCCCGATAGCAATCATAAAGTTAAGTGGTCTAAATGTATTTATCTGTATTTATATATTCTGTGGAAGGCGTAGGACCAAGAAATTTTCATCCAATCAAAACGCTCGGTCCGAGCGTTTTAATTGTCTTTCCTACCTGCCTGTCAACGTATGTATTTGCATACCTCTGCGCACCCTGTTCGCGCAGACAGGATAAGTCATCAGCGCGTTCACGTACGCTATTGCAGACAGAGCGAGAATGGCAGGCAAACATCAACAACCCGATCTTCCTTCCTGGTATTGTAGTACTTTTACTAACTGTACTATAAAAGTTCTCACCGGTGAACGACACGTGATATAACCCAGCAGTTCCTAATTCCAGTCCTCGCGAGCCCCGTCTCTGCATATTTTGCATGTCTCTCTTAGTTAACACACCCGATTCAGATAACCAGCTTGTTAGAAGAGAGCTACGTGCATGAACTGTGTTCCGATTGACATGCTCCCTACATAGTGTTCTTTGCTCCCTAACGTTACTAGTACTACTAACGAATACTGATTGGAGAACCTCCACTCGCTTGCTTAAAATCAGAATGGAATAGTAGCATACTACTTGCTGCACAGTACATACTGTAAACCAGTATGCATTCAATATAGTATGCAATAACAATGAATGCTTTACATTTCTTTCACACGACCTCACAAATCTGCATGTTTATTAACAGTCCAGTTATCACCTCTGAAATGAAAGCTGAAGTGTGTAATTTTTTTTTGATAATATAAAAAATGTTTTCTTAAACATTTGTGCAAGTTTGAGGCAGGACTATTTGTTTGGATGACCAATGGTAGACAGAGTGTTTCAAAATGCTGAACTATTTCAGTCATAACAAATTTAGGGCTGGGCGATATATCTCATGCGATATGCATGCGCATCTCGTCAGTAAAGCCGGTTCCTTGATTAGTGGTAAATCTCCATCAACTGTTTTCAAATGGAGCGGCATTTAATACACAGAGCCGTAGTTCACTTACAAGCTAGGCAATATCGCTTTCATTATCGAAGGCGATTCATCTGCGATAATGAATGCGATATTGTGTAGCTTGTCAGTGATTGTTTACCGCTAATCAAGGAACCGGCTTTACTGACGAGATGCGCATGCATAACGCATGAGATATATCGCCCAGCCCTACCTTAAAATGCATTGTTCTTTTTTTAAAATCATAAATAGTATCAATTAAAATCATCTTGACACTGCATATAGATTCCAAAGCAGCAACAAATGGCTAGTAGCAACTTCCTAGCATGCATTACTCTTAAGATACGAGTGAAAATTCAAGTTGTTAATCTATTTGGAATCTATATGCAGCCATTATATTATATTAATAGATGATGTATATCATCCGTTTACACATTTTTAGAATAAAATATATACACACACCACCTTACAAAAGTTTGGAGTCAGCCATTTTTCTTTAAGTCTTATGCATACCAATACAGCTTTTAGTAAAAACATTAATAGTAATATTGTGAAATATCTAAATTATACAGCTATAATGATGTAACAAGCACACACAAATATATATTGCGCTGCTTGAAAGTTTGTGAACCCTTTAGAATTTTCTATATTTCTGCATAAATGACCCAAAACATCATCAGATTTTCATAAAAGTCCTGAAAGTAGACTATATAGAGAGAGAGAGAGAGAAATATATTTCACAATAATTTAAAAGAGTTTATGTCTATTTTAATGTTTTAAAATATAATTTATTCCTGTGATGCAAAGCTGAATTTCAGCATCATTACTCCGCTTTTCAGTGTCACATGATCCTTCAGAAATCATTCTAATGATTTGCTGTTCAAGAAACATTAACAATGTTGAAAAGTATTATATTATGCTTCTTTAATATTTAATTATTATTATTTTTTTAAATCTTTGCACTGATCCAAAACATTTGAACAGAAAATGTAATTATATATAAAATCAATTTTAAAAAATGATTTTGTATATTGCTGTATTACTGTGATGTTGATGTGGAGTTTAGAAAGTACTAGTTTTG
This sequence comes from Onychostoma macrolepis, assembly GCF_012432095.1. NCBI lineage: Eukaryota > Metazoa > Chordata > Actinopteri > Cypriniformes > Cyprinidae > Onychostoma > Onychostoma macrolepis. Next base: position 13,627,318 of record NC_081179.1, on the reverse strand, counting down.
TCGAAATGTCATTTTCTCTCAATTGCCTACCTGTCTATTTGTGAGACAGAGACAGGAGGCGGCAAAGAAAGAAATGCTTGTAGTCTATAATCATTTACAAAGGTCAGGCACAAGAGAGAAAGGCAGAGACAGTGAGCCTGCCAGCGCTGCTCTCCATCTCTATTGATCCTTATCTGCAGTCCGGCCCACCAGAATGACTCGCCTGAGAGAAACACCTTAATAACCGCACAGGTTGATGCCGAGTGTAGCAGTTCAAATTAGGGGTGCTAGATGAAGTCAAGGATGTGAGAAAACACGAAACACGATTCCTGATCCTAATTCTAGCTCGATTCTGGGAGTCTTTGATATGCTGAATATCAGCTGCTGAGCTCTTTCTGCGAGTGAGTGGCAGTTTTGAGCTCTGGGGTGTTCGGAGGATCTATCACCTTCCAGAACTCCTTATTAACAAGGTGAAGCACGAGGCATAAACCCTTGATAATGAGCCAATGTAACAATCCAAGAAAACAAGACAGCAGAGCAAGTTTCCAAAAACTGTTTTCACATCCCACTAGCATTAGAATATGTGTACAACTCGAAAATCTCGGGCGCTAAATGAAGATGTTGATTGGTTTGTTTTGTTGACTGAATCAACAAACAATCTGTATGGTTAAAATACGATAAAATATAACACCTCCAGAAGTGTTTAACACTTTTCAATTCTAAAATACACTACAGCTATATAAATAAAAGTGATTATTGAAAACATTAAGCAAAAGCTTAGCATTAATTGTAAATAGACTTTTGAAGAATGTTCAATAATAAAAAAAAAAAAGTTATATATATATATATATATATATTAGGGGTGTAACTGTACACGTATACATGTGCTGGTCATATAATTAGAATAACATCAAAAAGTTGATTTATTTCATTAATTCCATTCAAAAAGTGAAACTTGTATATTATATTCATTCATTACACACAGACTGATATATTTCAAATGTTTATTTCTTTTAATTTTGATGATTAGAGCTTACAGCTCATGAAAGTCAAAAATCAGTATCTCAAAATATTAGAATATTACTTAAGACCAATACAAAGAAAGGATTTTTAGAAATCTTGGCCAACTGAAAAGTATAAACATGAAAAGTATGAGCATGTACAGCACTCAATACTTAGTTGGGGCTCCTTTTGCCTGAATTACTGCAGCAATGCGGCGTGGCATGGAGTCGATCAGTCTGTGGCACTGCTCAGGTGTTATGAGAGCCCAGGTTGCTCTGATAGTGGCCTTCAGCTCATCTGCATTGTTGGGTCTGGTGTCTCTCATCTTCCTCTTGACAATACCCCACAGATTCTCTATGGGGTTCAGGTCAGGCGAGTTTGCTGGCCAATCAAGCACAGTAACACCATGGTCATTGAACCAGCTTTTGGTACCTTTGGCAGTGTGGGCAGGTGCCAAGTCCTGCTGGAAAATGAAATCAGCATCTCCATAAAGCTTGTCAACAGAAGGAAGCATGAAGTGCTCTAACATTTCCTGGTAGATGGCTGCGTTGACTGTGGACATCAGAAAACACAGTGGACCAACACCAGCAGATGACATGGCAGCCCAAATCATCACTGACTGTGGAAACTTCACACTGGACTTCAAGCAACATGGATTCTGTGCCTCTCCACTCTTCCTTCAGACTCTGGGACCTTGATTTCCAAATGAAATGTAAAATTTACTTTCATCTGAAAAGAGGACTTTGGACCACTGAGCAACAGTCCAGTTCTTTTCTCCACAGCCCAGTTAAGATGCTTCTGACGTTGTCTCTGGTTCAGAAGTGGCTTGGTAGCCCTTTTCCTGAAGACGCCTGAGCGTGGTGACTCTTGATGCACTGACTCCAGCTTCAGTTCTCTCCTTGTGAAGCTCTCCCAAGTGTTTGAATCAGCTTTGCTTGACTGTATTCTCAAGCTTGCGGTCATCCCTGTTGCTTGTGCACCTTTTCCTACCCAAATTCTTCCTTCCAGTCAACTTTGCATTTAATATGCTTTGATACAGCACTCTGTAAACAGCCACACCTTTCAGTAATGACCCTCTGTGACTTACCATCTTTGTGGAGGGTGTCAATGTTCGTCTTCTGGATCATTGCCAAGTCAGCAGTCTTCCCCATTATTGTGGTTTCAAAGAACAAGAGATACCCAGAATTTATACTGTAGGGATGGTCATTTATTCAAACTCAAATGTAAATATTCTAATATTTTGAGATACTGATTTTTGACTTTCATGAGCTGTAAGCTTTAATCATCAAAATTAAAAGAAATAAACATTTGAAATATATCAGTCTGTGTGTAATGAATGAATATAATATACAAGTTTCACTTTTTGAATGGAATTAGTGAAATAAATCAACTTTTTGATGATATTCTAATTATATGACCAGCACCTGTACATACCAAACCGTTTCGGTTCGGTACGCATGTGTACCGAACGAATACAGAATTTTATTTTTTTTTTTCCCCAGGAAATTCAAATAATAAATGCCGTTTTGACAGTATTTGATGTGGCATGACAGATTGCTGTATAAACGTTAACGTTTAAGTTAACTTAAAAACTGCATTATGTGCAATTTACATGTTGGCATACATTTTTTTTTTTTTTTTTTTAAAGTTGAGTGTTGATCATCTATTTAAAAATAAATAGTAATTAAATTTAAGTTTGGGTTAAGTTGTTAGGCCTAATTGTAACCTTATAATGTAAAAGGGCTCCCTTTAGTTAAGCATAAGTTGAGGTAAATTTTTATCACTAAGAAAATTTTAACTACAATGTATTTAAAGAAAGAGCAACTTGTTCAGTAAACCACTGTTTATTTAAAAAAAAAAAAAAAAAAAAAAAAGTTTATTTTTCCCCTGCTGTGACCGTAACATTACAACTGAGGTACGTACTGAACCGTCATATTTGTGTACCATTACACCCCTAATATATAGTTATATACGCATGTATATTTGTTTGACACACATACACTATTATATATTACAAAATTATAAATATTTACATATATATATATATATATATATATATATATATATATATATATATATATATATATATATATATATATATATATATGTGTGTGTGTGTGTATATATATATATATATATATATATATATATATATATATATATATATATATATAAAATTTATATTATATATAAAATAACACACACAAAATTTTACTGTGCTGCCTGGGTAAAATAAAAAACTACTGCTAGCTTAACTGGAAAAGAGAGGATATTTTCTGAATCCGTAAAAATCTCCTATATAAAAAAAGGACATGACCCTTTTGACATGTCCCACTCCAACTTCTTGTTTCAGTAAGAGCAAGGTAAGAAATCAGAGACAGGTTCAGAGGCAGCTGTCTAGGCTTTAAGACAGGTCTTCAACAAAGAAGAGCAGCTGCCATTTTGCTTTGAGGTGAACCATGTAAATAAATATATAGAACTGTGCTGTTCAGCGTTTCTCTTTACTAGTCTAGTTAGCTATACTGTGATCTGAAAAAAGGAGATGCAGCAAGACCAAAGAAGCTTCAAGAAGTGCTTCTTTCTTTCTCCATAACGATATGCCCTCAGGTAAGAAAAACAACAGAGTGCTGAAACAAACAATATATCCACAGCAACAGAGAGACAATGGGCTCTGCGGCTCTAGATTTGAATAAAACATGCTTCGAATGATCGCTGGGGTTCAGAAAAGATCCTCTTTGACGGATGAGATCTAACAGTGGTTGTCAATACAAACAGAGACATATGGTGACATAGCGACATATGGTGTGTAAACTGCTTATTTACAGAACGGAGGGGAAATGACAACAGAGGCATGTTTTTTTTTTTTTTAAATGGGCCAATTTCTGTATCCAAAATTGTTGAGTTCCTGTTTGGCATTCAATGAAAATTACAGCCTCAAAGCTGTTCACTGTGCTAATGAGGACTCCCAACTAATCCAAGCTGAAACGGGTCACTTCTAAAGAAAAATAATTCAAATGTATATGCAAAAAAACAAAACAACAACAAAAAAAAAAAAACAGAAGGAATTTTTTTTCTAGTCACACTTGATCATGCAAAAACAATGATTGTGGACTGGAGCTTTCAGGTTTCAGAAACAAAGCAATTGTTTGAGTTCTTAAAACTTAAAATATAGCACACGTATGAATCATTTTTGATACTTGTAGTGCTTTAGTATCTTGTTTGAAGATTGACAGCACCAGTCCCCATTCATTCTTCCTGAATAGAAAACAGCAACTATTTTTCAAAATACCTGCTTTTGCTTCCACGGAATGAGATAATTTTGCTTTCATTGCCATTAAACCTGATGAAAAATCTCTAGTGCTCAGACATGTCATGCCCCCCACAAGCCAAAGATTAGCCCATATTAGACTCATGATGGCAGCAAGGCGGTGTGACATCTGAGCAAAATGATGACTTCCTCCCCCATGCGGTAATAAACTTGTTAGGAAACGTATGAGACCATTTGTCTCAATGTCAGACTAAATGATGTCAAAGTCATAGCAATGGCATAATCATGAAAAATGTATGTCGAGCACTTTTATTAGTACTATTAAATAGTCTTCCATAAAGCTCACCTCTTTAGCTTTCTGTTTAAGCCGAGCCTGTTCGGGATCCTCCTGCCTCGAGCGGCTCTGCAAGCAAAGAGAAACATTAGAACTAAAATAGACCGGTTTAAATTAGATCCAGGATTTAGATGAACAAAATTAGAGCAGAAATATCCGTTCAGAAAACAATCAAAGTGTAACAAACACAAAGAAACAGTTCATCCAAAAATGAATATAGTCATTATTTACTCATACGCCATTCCAAACTGATTTTTGCTGTAAATATTCTTCAAATTTGTGTTTCACAGGAAAAATGTCAGAATAAAAATATGAAACAACACTATTACGAGAGAATAACGACAAAAAATTCCATCCTTTGTCCTAAACTTTTGCTGTACATTAAGAAAACATTAAGGGCCTGTGACAATAATTCCATAATGATGACAAATGAAAAAGTAAATGGGTCAAGTCTATTCCCAAACATTATTTATATGAGACCGGCAACAGAAAACATAAGAACAATTATCTTCTGGCTGACATCTCAATTAGCCGACTGCATTAATTAGAATAGGGACGGCGGTGCACTGGGATTCACTCTGGAGCAGGACATCGTCGGCGTCATCATCAGCTTTTGTCGTTTAAGTCAACTAATTACCTCTGCTTTCATGTTGCCATGTCCTATTCCTGTGGGGAACTGTCACACCCCCACCGTATCTTAAGGAGTGAAACTTCAAGGGAGAGCAATGCATGCTGGGAAGTTGCTACTAGCCGTTTGTTGCTGCTTTGGAATCTATATGCAGTCTCAAGTGCCACCGTCACAAATGAAATAGTTAGGAACTGATATGCGAGTAATATGCAATTCTGTTCCTGAACAGATTTATATAGAGAGATGGGATTTAATTGGTTTTGGTTTAAAAAAAAAAAAAACTAAATGTTCTGGTTTCAATGCAAGTATCATCCCACAAAATTGTGTACATTAAGTATCAGCTGATATTACAGATATTATTTTTTTTAAATTTGAGAAATCTAAAATTAAAATTAAAATTGAGAAGCCTATTTGGTAACCAATTTTTGGACATTGTTTATTCTCGGTTCCTCCTTCATATTCCTCCTCCTAGATCAGTGGTTTTCAAACCTGTCCTGGAGGCACCCCTGCATGTCTCCCTCATCTAACACACCTGATTCAAATCATCAGCTCATTAGTAGAGACTGCAAGACCTGATTTGGGTGTGTCTAATAAGGGAGACATACAAAATGTGCAGGGCAGGGGGCCTCCAGGACAGGTTTGAGAACCACTGGTCTAGATCATCATCTTACGCCCCCTGAAGTTAATGTAATCATTTCTAATTAACTAACATCACTGCAAAATGTAATCTTTGCATAAATCTCGAAATTAATATATACATTTTTGATACTGTACAATATTATGTTGCAATGTCTCACTTTTAGCATGATTGATTAACGATTGATTTTAATATCTGACAGTTATCGGTTATTTGCCATAACATGAAAATAATTATTGGCTTACATAAACCAGAATTTTAATTTAAAGTAATATGTGGCGAAGAGAGATGGGATTTGTTCAATACAAATTGTATTGGCAGTGTCTGTGATATAGTTAAGTTAACTACCACAGAAAATTACTATCCCCCCAAAAATTGACTTTACATTTATTACAAGCTGATATTACAGTTTTTTATTTATTCGTATTGGGTATTTAATTATTCATGCTAATTTTCTTTATGTTAACGTGATTACCTTTTTATAATCTAATTCTTTTATCCTCCAAGTTTATCTTTTATCTTTTTTTTTAAATCTAATATCGACTTTTCATACTGTACTTTATAATGTTGCGATACCTAAATTCACTTTAGTTTAATTTTTTGTATTTTTTTAATATATATTTTTATAAGTGTAGATTTTATTTCCAGCTTTCATTTTTTAAAATAACTTATTTAAATAGCACAGAATTTTTCTATCATCAATTTATCAGTTATATAATTTGAAAATAATTACTAGCTTATCTGTATCAGCCAGAATTTTATTATTGCTGCATCCTAACATTTAAAATATACAAAATGTAGTATCAAAAACCACCCACCAGTCCATCCCTGCCAATATCACTTAAAACCCAGAAAATTCCTTCTGAACCTCATGTCTACCTATATAGCAGTTTTTTAAAAAGCCATGTAGTCTTCTTGATTAATTTATAAGCAGCATTCACTTGATTGGTGCCAAAAAGGTAGTGATGCCTTAAGGTTCATCCATTACATATAACATGATTTTTCCCTCCCCAACAAACTCCTTGAGTGAGATAGTGTCACTTCCTTAGAAAGAAAGCAACTTCAAGGCAAATTTAAAACATCCTCTCTCGCTCCCTAACAGAAGACTCATTCCCTTTCCCCTGATGTACTCCAGTCCAGGCAATAGTACAATCAAATCAACTCGAGACTGGATAAATCCCTCTGGCTTTGCCATTACTGCAATTTGCTACAGTATGAAGCAGACCAAGTGCAATCTTGTGTCTTAATAACACTGCCTTTTCTCTCCGAGGCTTAAAAGCACAACCGGTTTCTTTTAAACAGTGGCCAACACGTGCGGGAAAAGCCAGCGTTCACTAGCAAGGCGCTGATGGGCAGACTGGCGCCAACGGCCACTCCCGTATCACTCAAACCTACTTTTGCGGCTTTCATTAGCAGCTCCCGTTCTTCGTCATCTTTCCTCTGCTTCTCAATCTTCTCCAGCTGCTCAAAGAACTTCAGCTGGGTCCGCACATCTGACGCCTGCTCGTAGAGCTCCTCATCCTGGTGGAAGAAAAAAAACAAAACTCCTCATCAACAAGTTCATCACCTTTACGTTGTTATAAGAGTGAACTAACTTTTTCTCAAGCTTGCCTAAAGTTTCACTCTTTTCCCTTTCGTGCGTAAATAAAAGTGAAGTTAGTAGGTCACCCAGAGCTAATGGGATAATTGTGCGTTTCGCAGTGTTTCTGCGAGGCAACCCCCGAATCTTTTTCCAGCGATGGTTGTTCTAGCGTTGCAGGTAAAAGAGCTGCGTGAGGCGCAGCGGAGGACCAAAGCCGAGCAACGCACACACACACACACACACACACACACACACACACACACACACACAGGAAGCCACACATTTTCATGCACTTCTGAGGCTATAGCCTATTAGCAGCAGGAACGGCACTGCTCTTCTCATCTCTTCTCGCGCGCTTTCTTTTGCGCTGAGGCTGTGCCTCACTCGCAGGGCCAACTTTTCCCGTCTCCATTCAAGTTTGGCTTGTTTTTCGCTGATGTCAACACGCTGACTTCATAAAGCCGTGCCAGTTACTCATTTTGAACAGTTTGTTTCAAAATCAGAATGGGACAAATCGCAACATGACACCGTATCCTCTTTGCTTCATTTATTTTCCATTTTTCTTAGTACAAAATGAAAGTCTAGATTTCCACAGTTTTTTTTTTTTTTTTAACTCAAGCTCCATTACTTTCAGTCTTCTATGATAACAAGTTTAATAAAACCAGGATCATTTAAGATATGATAATTAAATAATGAATAATATAAAATCTGTCTTTTTCACTTACCAAACACAGGAAACTTTGGTGCTCTACATTAACAATTACAGCCTATTATGATCAATCCCAATTTGGTTTCTGAATTATTTTAGGATCTTATGGTTTCCACAAAAATAGTAAAGCAGCACAACTGTTTTGTTTGCTTCTTGAGTGCCAAATCATCATATTAGAAAGATTTCTGAAAGATCATGACACACTGAAGTCTGGAGTAATAGCTGCTGAAAATTTTGCTTTGTCTTTACAGAAACAAATTACATTTTAAAATATATTCAATTATTAATAATTTCATAATTATTAAATTATTTATATTTATTAATAAATGTTTGAAAATATATATATGTCAGACGTACTTGGAGGCTTTTGCATCTGAATATTTAATAAATAAAATCCCTTCATTTCAGTCCATAATTCCAAGTTATTTGATAGATGTATCAAAGTACATCTTTTATCAAGCTAGTATAACTGATCAATTAAAAAAAAAAAAAAAAGATAGAGTTTTGCTTTGGAGTTATAATAGGAATCATAAGTAGTTAGTATGATTCTGTACAACAAAAGCCTTACCCCTTATAAGTCTTACTAGTGTATCTTCCACGATCAAGACTCAGGTAAGAGTTAACATTAACAGTTGCATTTTCAGCATGAAGGATGTATAATGAGAAATGTTCGGCGGGAAAAGTCAGTTTGTGGTTTCTCTTTGAAGTTCTTGAGCGAGTGTCTCAAGTATTGGCTCTTACTTTGCAGGAGTCGACGCGGTGTTGCGCAACAGCCGAGACTTTCTCCAGCATGGAGCGCAGCCTGGACTGAGTGGCATGAGAAATGAGAGTGACCGTCTCCATTGACACCTCCGTCACGCCGAACTTCTTGGCTGAAACGATACAAAGTTTGGTGTTAAAAGTCGCTCAGGAAGGTAGAGGAAAAGTAAAGAAAAGTGATTCTTTGTGCCTGGAGCACCAAACCAATTAAAAGACAAGTATTATTGTTTTGCTTCTCAAACCTGCCTCATGATATGACCTAATTTAACTGGTAAACACTTCACTGCCACACTTTGCATCTGTCACACCCACACACTCACTTCCCATCACTCTCTCCACATCACATCCAGCAGGTGGCGCAACACACCTCCTCCCCGTTCCCTCCTCCAGCCATAAAGCTGAAATCATCACACACACACACACACACAGAACTCCCCCGGAGGAAGATTTACATTTTTAACACACTCCACCCCCCTGGCGACAGCATAACAACCACAGCCGGGCTCCATGTAATAGCACATATCCGCAGGCACTCATTGGTATGCACTGTGTGCTAAATCAAGCGCACGGGGGGAGAAAGAGTTTGCTTAAATACAATAATGGAGGGCGCTTTTTTGGATGAGAGGGATCCAAAGACCTGCCTCAGTATCCTGTTTCTTCTTTGCTCTTTAAGACATCTTTAAAGTGATTTATGCAAAGGTTAACTAATCATTATTAATGAGATGCTGGTGCAGTATGTTTGCAGATTGCATGTATAGAATTTGGGTGTCTGGTCTTGATTCTGGACCCTATTTTGTGTTGATATGCACCTTTTCCTATTTAGTAATGGAGAAAAGACAGCAGACTTCCACCAGCCTTTATTTCCAGGGAATTATGGGTAATATTTAGCTTGCATACTAAGTACACATTAGTAATATTGTGAAATATTCCAAAAAATATTAAAGGGATAGTTCCCCCAAAAAGGAAAGTTTGGTCATTAATTACAAACCCTCATGTCGTTCCAAACCTGTAAGACCTTCGTTCATCTTCAGAACACAAAATAATATATTTTTGATGAAATTGAGAGCTTTCTGATCCTCCATTGACATCAATGCAACTGACACGTTCAAGGCCCAGAAAGGTAGTAAGGACATCATTAAAATAGTCCATGTGACATCAGTGTTTCAACTCGTGAACGTGTGTCAAAGAGTGACACGGAAGAGAAGAAATTATATTTGTTTTCTTTGCGCACAAAAAGCATTCTCCTGGCTTCATAAAATTACGGTTGAACTACTGATGTCACATGGACTATTTAACAATGTCCTTACTACCTTTCTGGGCCTTGAACGTGTCAGTTACGTTGCTGTCTCTTCAAGGTCACAAAGCTCTTGGATTTCATCAAAAATCTCTTAATTTGTGTTCCAAAGATGAACGAAGGTCTTACAGGTTTGAAAATGTGCATTGTTTGTTTAGGCAGCGACATTCAGAGTGCATGCAAGTGACCTTGTCAGGGAAGAGGCCCGAGGCAACCTCACATTTCAGCACACAGCAAACTAACAGAGAGCCATCAGAAGACAGCCTATAAAGTATTCATACGCAGCCCGAGGAGGCCTCAAGCTCGGACACAGGACATTCATTAGCCTGACTTAGCAAGTGAGTGACCAGTGGAAGTGCACAAGAAAGTGCCCTAGTCTTAAGCGGAGATCAAGGAGAGAAGACTGGAACATTACCAATCACTGAATCTCTGCTTTTTAAGTTTAGGGTGGGTCACTCTATATATAAAATATTAATAAATAGTATAAAATAAATACAAAAATAACTAGTCATCTAAAAAAAAAGCCCTTTCTCTACTTTGTTATTTTGTCCATGAATAAATATATAGGAATTAACAGCAATAGTAATATTAATAAAACCATTGTTAATATATATTTTTTATATATATATTTTTGGCAAAAATGCAATTTACATTAAGAAATATGAATCTAGCCTAATTATACAGTGCTTCTTTATGACTGATTACTCTAGGGTTTTAAGCTACTGAATGGCAAGTGGATTTTAAAGTCATGTAGTACAAAGTATTAGTGTTCAGAGCCCTTGTGTACTTTATTCATATGCCTGATTGTAAATCTGGCCAAAAATATCATCAATAAAGCTTTCTCTCTGTGTGGCGTTTAAATCAAGCAGCCGAATCATAAAGCTTAGAAAAGAGTGACACATCTTTCCTGTCTCATCGGGCCAGCTTTCATCAGCTTTTTGTTTAAATCCATTCATAATCCCACACCCATTTAAAGATCCGCCCTCAAACAACGTCAGTCAACACTGATACAGTAATTAGACAGAATATTAACTGCCCACACAGTGGCGGTACAGCCTAAACCTCTTTATGACTGTAAACCTGCCAGGAGAAACTGATCCTGACAAGCACATTGCCAGACTGCCGATGAGAGTATTGCAGTGGCGGGTTATTGCGTACCAGTCTCCAGGAGACGTTTGTGGAGCAGGCTGGCAGGAAGGAAGGCCTCGTCCTTACAGGAACGGATCTGGGTGCCCACTAGCTCCGAACCCGTGGCCAAGATACGGGCGTTCTCCTCATTTAGGTTCACACCAGCCATGGATGCCACGTCATTGATGTCGTCATCATCCCTGCAGACACGAATGGAGGAGAGACAAGAAGAGTTTCACCATGTATGAAACAGGTATATTAAGATAGATATATTATATGTATGTGTGTGTGTATATACTTCTATATTCACAAATATATAAAACAAATTCTACACACCTACATATATATATGTATGTATGTATGTATGTGTGTGTGTGTGTGTGTGTGTGTGTAAGCATAAAGAAAACAATCAGACCCCCCAAAAGGTTTACTTAGATTTCCAGTTTTCGTGTTGTAATATTAATAATATTATATAATTATTATAATACTATATTAATTTACTTATAAAGGACTATAATTACTATATTACTGTAAAAATAAATGCATATAAAATATGCAGTACTAGAATTACTGTATATTTTATAATTATTTTATTTTTAAAAACAAATATTGTCTTCTATGTTTGTAAGTGAGAAGCTGCCAGTGTTTGTTTATTAAAGAAAAGCTTAGCGGAGAATGGGTTTGATACAAAACTTATTTTTAATCTTTTTAAAAAGGATTCATTTTTCTTCACCATATTAAAAAATAGTCATGAACATGACTTCATTCCATCACACCCATTCTCACATTCTCAAATTCTGTCATGCCCCCAAAGCCATGAAACAACTAACAATTCTAGAGAAACGCTGCCTCCTACTGGACTCTTAGAAAACCAACCTGAAAGTCCCACCCCCAGGGTCATTCAGCTTCTGTTTCTGATTGGCTGAGGCTTGAGCAGCCACACCCATGGGGCTCCTCACTTGAAAGGGTGTCCCAACAGCACCTGCAATAAAACCTGTAATTATACTGGGGAAGGTCCATTGGACTCTTGCATGAGAAAAGGAACACTTAAGCCTCAATAACTTTCCTTTAGTGGGTTTAAAATGGACTCTAAGCTCATTAAGTCTCTCAATAGCTTACCTTGAGCACGAACCGTCTGTGTAATCACCACCGGCATCCGTGTCGGAGTAGCCTGAACCCCAGGCCTCTTAACAGCCTGAGGAGAACAAAACCACAGAGGATATGAGAATTCAAACTTATTTTTTTTGCTACTGAAGTTTGAATTAGATACACTAATGTGTGTCTTGCTGAGCCTAAGATCATAAAATTAATCTAATAACATGAGCTTGAGTAAACTTATAAACAAATAAACAGATGCATTAAAATAATCCCAATTTTCATAACCATTTCAGTGGCAGAACACTGTACATATGTTATGAATATTCAAACATAATATATTGATCAAGCCTACAATAGACCATAAGAAAGCAGGAGTACCATGGTGGTAGTGGAAGCCAGGGCAGCAGCCGGTCGGATGGTAGATACGGTGGTGGGCAGTGTGCTCGGCGCGGGAGCTTTAATGGTGCCCACTGCCAGTGGGGTGGATGTAGCAGAGGTCTGAGATAGCTGAGTTAAAGACTGCTGGGAGTTCAGAAGAGTCAGACGCAGAGCAGGCAGGCTTTTCTGTACAAAGAGAAGGGGAAACAGATTTCAGGTTAAAAAAACAAGCCTTGAAAGGATAGCGCACCCAAAAATTTAAATTCTGTCATCATTTGGTCACCCTCATGTTGTCCAAATTTGTATTATTTTATGTCTTCTGCTGAACACAAAAGTAGATATTTTGAAGAATGTTGATAACCAAACAGTTTCAGTCTCCATTGTATTTTTTTTTTCTGTCCATACAATGGAAGTCAATGGCAATTGAAACTATTAAAGTGCCCCTATTATGGATTTTTGAAAACTACCTTCCATGCAGTGTGTAATGAAAACATCCTGCAAAGTTTTAAATCTGAAAGTGCACCGTGTATAAAGTTGCTGTCTCTCAAAAGACATTCAGAATCATTTAAACGAGTCATTTTTAAAACGAATCCCAAACCGTTTCATGTTGACATCAACATGAAACATTAGCATATTGCCACTTGTTGGTCTTTTTGTCTGAATGAAAATGCAAATTCATTCTTTGCCACTAGGTGCTTTTGGAGCAGTAAAAATAGCAGTTTCCCCGGTAACACTGTACACAAAGCAGCACTGCACTCACAAATGCTGCTTTATCAGGCATTACAGGCAAGATGAAATGAAAATGAGACCAATCACCGCAGATTAGACAAATGAATCGTTGAGCGAATCGTTTGGGAGTCGTTGAGCAAGTAAGGCAAAATTAAATGCATATTATAAGACAATGAAAGTGTTTTTTGACCTTGCATGCATGCCAACATGTTGTTGGGGACTCCCAAAACCAAAATATGAATCTTTCATTACCCATAATAGGGGCACTTTAACTAAATATTTTTTTAAATATCTTCTGTGTTCCACAAAAAGACAAAGTCACAGTTTTGGAAAGACATGAGGGTGGGTGAATAACAGAATTTTCATTTTTTGAAACTCTCTTTAAGCGTCTGTAATTAAGAGCAATGAGCACAACTGCTTTTTTGAGTCCTAACCTTCAAAAAAGGGATCAGGTACGGTTGAGGAGATGATTTCAACTCCGTCTGCAGGCGATTTGTAAACTCCTCAGGCTCGATTTTTGCATCCTTTAGAAGGAAAAATACACATCAGTATTGTAAAATTACACATGCTTTATGAAAAGATTATTTAATGTTAAGTACAAGAATTTTCAATAACCAGCTCAAGTTTAAAGAGAACAATTCAGGGCTCTGAAATAAAACTTAAATATTCATGATTGTATGATGTATTACAAATACTTTGCTTCAAAGCTATGGAAATTAAGTGTGAATTCATATCTTTATAACAAATTATTTGAAGAAAACTTTTGTAACAAAAAACTAAGTTGAATAAAAGACAAAAATATATCTAAAAGCCAGTAAAAATACTGGCAGGATAAATAAAAAACTCAATTATGCCAAATTTGCACAGTAAAGGTGGCACAGAAGGACTTCTGCAGTGGCATATAATGCTGCTCAGAGGTGGCATAAATGCATGTACACACCAATTACAACTGTATACTTTGATAGTCAATTTAGCCAATTTAGTCTCAAAAAAAAAAAAAAAATTACTCTGGAATTTTGAACAGGCACAAAGCAGCCTTAACGTGGCTGTGTAGAGATACCTTTACTGCCCTGTCTGAGCCAGCAGGAAAAAAAATCTATTTTTTTTTAGTCCTGCAATTGCTGACATCTACAGTTTAGCATGAGAATATCACTTGAGGAAATACTATCATTTTAACTGTCACTATGAACCACTATATCAAATCTTTTATTGACAATGAAACAATACTGAAGTTCCTCAATCATAACATTGCTGCTAGTGATGCAGATATAAAACACTTAACAGCTCAAACCTACCAGCAGATCCTGCACTAGTGCCTTCACATTCCGAGATGTTTCCGGCGAGGGGGAATTATGGGATGCCAGTTTGATGAGCGTTGCTAGGAAGTTCTTGCACTTCTTTACATTCTCTTGCATTTCCTAAAAGTAAAAGATTACAGTATTTTACAACAGATAATGAATTAGAACCCATGTCCACCAAGAGTAATTTACATTATGGACGAACACAGTGTAGCACTACCTGAGAGAGGACAGGGGCTCTGTTAGCTGGGGCAGCAGCAGAGGTGGTGACGGGACTCTGAGGGGTCACAGAGGGCTTGAGAACTGTCTGTGGCGCAGGCTGCACACGGGCCCCTGCTGTAATGACTGTGGTGGTGGGCTTCTGAGCCGAGGTAATCGTTACCACTGCCGTCTTCTGCTACAAAAATAAAAGCCAAGTCAAGTTAAGAACAGTTTCAAGTGTTTTGTGCACCACGACAAAAGGAAATGTTTTGCCCAAGCTTTCAGCTTGAAATAATACAATAAACAACACATTTAAGAAACAGTTCACCCAAAAATGAAAATTTGATATCATTCTAAACCCATATGTCGTCATTTTTTTTTAAAGCAGAACAGACAAAACAATAATTTTTCAAGAATCTTCACAAAGAAAAATAATCTTTTTATTCAATGGAAGTTCTTCTAAACTTTAAAATGGACAAAAAAGCAGAAAATACTTGATTTAAGTCCCTAGTTACCAAATCTAAAGATATTTGATTGTCTTGCGTAATTAACAGAAGCAAATCAAATAAGATATTTGGTTACAAGTCACTCGAGAAATAATGATGTTTGTTGTTACTGTCATGCAACCTGCACCACATTTGATTTGACAGTAAAATCAGGATAAGATTGTCTGCAGATAAATCACTTACATTTCACCATTTTCACCACACAAAGCTATCATATGGTTTTAAGAACACTTCAAAAGTCATATGAACTACACTAAATGATTTAGAACACAAGAGAACCACTTCATGTCATTGGTGCAATACAAAAGTAGCTGTTATGCAGAAAGACCATCTCAATCAGCATTCAATTTCACTGCATGGAAAAGAGATGTACTGAAATTGTCAACAGAGATGGCCTTCCTTTATATAGTTATTACTCACTGCTAAAACACAGTATTATAATGCAACAAGAGTTTTAAATGTTTTCAGATGACCTGTCTTGCTCATACCTGGGCAACAGGTGTGGTGACTCTGAAAGCGGTTCCAGCGGTGGGTGTAGCAGGTCTCGGTGACAGGGTGCCTTTGTTTTGGCTCTGAGCTTTGGCCTGGGCCAGGACCTGCTGAGGAACTAATGCCAGCTGACCGGCCTCCGTGCGTACCAGCACCATACCTCAAGAAGAACACAGAGAAAAATTAATAAACAAATTAAAATAGCTGAGAAAAGTAGTAACAATACTACACTCATGTTGTTCCAAACCAGTGTGACTTACTTTTTTTATCCACACAATGAAAGTCAATGGGGTCCAATGTTGTTTTGTTTTGGACCCCATTTTCTTTCATTATATACACAAAAATGTGTCTTTATGTTCGGAAGAAGAAATAAAGTCATTCAGGTTCAAAACAACATTAAGGTTTGTAAATAAAGACAGAATTTCCATTTTTGGGTGAACGGTCCCATTAAACACCCTCTTTTTGGCATCTGGTCCCCTTATCGCTTCCCAAGCTTTTACCTGGAGGAATGGTGAATCCTGGCGGTAACTGAATGGTAGTTTGTTGCTGTGGTCTGACGATCAGCTGGGTCGTAGGAGCCCCTGGACGCTGCAGGGGCGTCGCAGTCGCTGTCCCCTGAATGGGCGCACCGGGTCTCAACAGGGTCGTAGGTTGTCCTACGAGAGCAGTCGTTGCTGGCTTTGCAAGGGCAGAGGGCGTGCTTGCCACAGGAAGTGAGGTCACCACCGGGCTGGACGACACTATAATCTGAGCGGGCGTGCTGGGGTGCAACCCTACGGGAGTCCCGGGGAGCTGGTTCGGGACGATGGCTTTAATCTGGTTTTGAGGGTCAGATTTGGGCTCTGTGTTTGTGAACGGCACAAGACCGGAGCCCTGCACGGGCAATCCTGAGACTTTGGGGTCACCTCCGTTGTGTACGACACTTGTGATGGTGTTAGGAGGCCTGTGCAGTGCAATGGTGGGGTTTACTGGACTATCTAGTGACACATTCGCATGTGGCAGTGTGCTGTTGGGCTGAGCTGACACAAAAGCAGTATTTGTACTAGGAGGAGCAGACATGTTGCTTTTACCATTACCTACACCTGAACCAATGTCAATACCGTTTACAGAAGCAGGAGCAGAAGCGATAACAGAAGAGTTTAACGTGCCACTGCTTCCGTTCACAGTCTGTATTCTGGCGGGAACCGACCGGACAGCAGACGCAATGTGATTTGTTTTGGGGTGAGAGTCTGTTGGTGCTGCGTCACTTGAACAAGTTGATGGATTTGATGAATGATATTGCACCCGGTTCGCGGCTGTAACCGAATTTGCAGAGGTGCTAGGCAGGTTCGCGGTGGACGGGACGGCACCGGACGCCGGTATCCTGTCCGGGCCGTTTTCTTTAGAGTTTCCCTCCTGGTTTCGCTCTGGCTGCCGCTGCTGCTCCAGTGTTGTTCCTACTTGGGCGGGCAGTAATTTCCCCAAGTGTGGATTTAGCGCGTTTGAGGGTCTCCTGGTGTCGCCTTGAGGACCGGCCGCCTTGTTTTGTCCACCCAACTCCGATTCTAACGAGCCTACGAGGTCACTGACGGCTTTTTCGTCCACTTCGGAGTAGAGCATATCTTCCAGTGGATCGGGGACACCCGCCATCTTTGAGAGACGCTTGAGAAATGCGCACGGCGCGTGCGTTGTTTTGCTGCTGAGGCATTGTGGGAAACGTAATGACATCATGGGCAAGATTTGCAGCTGTTGTCAAAGGCCTGTCATATCTGGAATCAAATTTGGAAACTACCATATAAATATTTAATATGACTTAATAAAAATAAATTACATTTTAATAATTAAAACATAATTTAATAAGTAGATATGTACTGAAATTAAAAATTAATTATATTTAAATGTTACAATTTGGGGATAATATTTGTAATATTTAAATATTACAAATAAAATCAAAGACATTTCTGTTAAACTCATTTATAAATATGTTATATTGATAGATGCAGAAATATTGTTTTATAGTTTCACGTCATTATTTTTTATTAATGATCACGTCATGCTCATCTTTTAAATTTTTTTTGTCAAGTTATCAATTATGTCATGTCTTATCATCAAGAATATTATTTAAACAATTTGCTATTATTTCTAATAGCTAAAGTTAGCCATGCATGTGAATATGGAGGAAATAAGCATGTTTTAAAGGCAGAAGTTCAACAATATCTAAAAACAATATTAAGAAAAATAAGAAAGCTGTATATGTGTGTATATATATATATATATATATATATATATATATATATTACATACTGTACTGTTTTATAGGTAATACAGTATCTGCTAAAAGTCTGTCATGGACAGACATTTGTTGACTTGTGGAACAAGGCTTAGAACAAGGCAATATTTTGTGGCAAATATTGATGAAATAATAAAATAAGTAATATAAACGTGGTTTACAGATATCCAGTTAAAAGTAGATATTGAATATTCATGTGATTTTTGTTTATTAGTAAAATAAGGTACTGTCTTTATTTTTACCATTGCGTATAGGCTACATAATTTTGGGGGTCGATATGGAGGTGAGGTTTATGCCTTTTATTATCTTAAAATTACGGATATTTAAACTGTTTAAGGTGGCCATAACGAAAACGACAGGTTTGTCTTGACTCTGTGTAAATAATGAAAGAAATTATTGTTTAGTTGGGAAAGCTTTGATTAGCTATATGTAATATGACATCTACCTCTAAACAGATTAGACTCTGCGTAAATACAACGCAGCAGTGAGTTTCCTGGTGTCTGGTTCATATGCAGATCACGTGGTACAGAACTGGACCAATATAATTGCGAGTCGTGTTGTACGGCCCAAATATTAAAAACACCAGTGTCAGTTTTGGTCATTTTTAACGGTGCTGTCAGCGAGAGTGAGTACAAGCTTTAAAATATGGTGAAATTTGCGTTTTGTCATTATTTGTTTAAAATAATGTGGCGTGTTTTAATAATGCAAATATGTCTAAAGATCTGTTGGTAATGCGATAGAGATGAGAATCAGACATCATGTTAGCAAGCGGGCTAATCGAGTTTATCAGTCTTATGAAAGTTGGTTTCGAAAAGCGTATTGCCGGGTTTAAAAAAAATATATATATCGTATTTAATAAATGAAACGATATAAAGAAAATACATTATATTGTACAGAATATTGTACATACATTTGCAAACGCAATATACTAAACAATGTTATCATAAAACATAACAGTTAGGTTCTATTTAATGCAATGTTATTAAATAAATAAATAGTTTAAATGCTTTTGAATTCTTAATTGTAATATTTGTAATAATTTTATTATGTTTTTTAAATCAGCAAAGGGGGCGTGCTGCATCATGAATTTGCATTTGTTTTTTGTTTTTCTGAGATGTATATTGCTACAGATTCTTTCTAATATATTACAATAATTATTATTAAGAGGTGTAGATCTTATGTATGTATTAGTTTGGTGTTTAGACAAGCTTAACTCACAAAATCCTGCTCTCTCTTCCATCCTCTTATCAAACAGCCAGAAGCATGGCCACGGCACAGTCAACACTGATGTTCGCAGTGTGCATTTTGATGATAACAGAACTCATACTGGCCAGAAAGGACTACTATGACATCCTTGGTGTGCCAAAAGATGCTTCCGAACGTCAGATCAAAAAAGCTTTTCACAAGCTTGCCATGAAATATCACCCCGACAAGAACAAGAGCCCCGATGCGGAAACCAAGTTTCGAGAGATTGCAGAAGGTGGGTTATATACACTATATGTCAAAAGTTTGTACTAATTAAAAATTGTTCATGTTTTTGTAAGAAGTCACTAATGCTCACCGTGGCTGCATTTCTTTGATAAAAATCTAATATTATTACAATGTAAAATAATTATTTTTCCATTTTATATATATATATATATATATATATAGTGTATATGTGTACACACACAGTTGTACTCAAAATTATTCATACCCTTGGTAAATATGATCAAAGGAGGCTGTGAAAATAAATCTGTATCATTAATCCTTTTGATCTTTTATTTAAAAAAATTACAAAAATGTAGCCTTTCATTGGAGAATAAGAATTTAAAATACTTTTTGCAACCTCCTTTTTCCAAGATAACAGCTCTGAGTCTTCACCTGAAATTATTGATAAGTTTGTAGAACATCTGACAAGAGATCAGAGACCATTCCAGATCCTTTAGATTCCCAGCTCCATGTTGGTGCTTCTTCTCTTCAGTTCACCACTCATTTTCTACAGGGTTCAGGTCAGGGAACTGGGATGGCCAGCAGAAGCTTGGTTTTGTTCTCAGTGACCCATTTTTGTTTTGATTTTGATGTTTGTTTGTGTATGATTGTCCTGTTGGAGGATCCAACCACGGCCCATTGTAAGATTTCTAGCATGGACGGTCAGTTTTTAATTTTTATCTGTTGGTATTTGATAGAATCCATGATGCCATGTGTCTAAACAAGATGACCAGGACCTCCAGCAGAAATATAGGCCCACAACATCAAAAACACAGCAGTATATTTCATTGTACACATGGGGTACTTTTTATCCCTGTGTTCACCAAACCCATCTTGAGTGTTTGCTGCTAAAAAGCTATTTTTTTTTTAGTTTCATCTGACCATAGAAGCCAGTCCCATTTGAAGTTCCTGTCGTGTCTGATAACTGAATATGCTGGAGTTTGTTTTTGGATGAAAGTGTTTTCTTTTCTAGAATTTTCTTGAAACCCTCCCAAACAACATGTGGTGATGTAGGTGCTGTTTGATAATTTTTTTTTTTTTTTTTTGAGGCTTTCTGACTCAACTGTTTTCTGCAAATCTTCAGCTGTGATCATTGGAGCATCTTTGGCCACTCAAACTATCCTCCTCACCTCCTCACATATTCTTACTTTTCTTACAGCCATTTTCTAATTTGTGAAACTTAACAATCTTTTGTTGCACAACAGAAATACATTCTTTGATTTTACTCATTGATCAATGATTAAGGGAATTTGGCCTTTGTTTGCCCTCATATTTATATTCCTGTGAAACAGGAAGCTATGGCTGGATAATTTCATGTTCCTAGTCACCCTGGTGTGATTAAAAAAAAAATGCAACTATGAATGGGAATATACTTCAGAGATACTTCATAAGAATTTTTTAGGGGTACCAATAATTGTGGCATACTAGAGAAAAATATTCATTTCATAATGTTAATTTTTTTTTTTTTTTTTTTTTACTTAAATTAAAGGTTAGATTTTTTTTTTTTTAATTTTTGAATGAAAGAGAAACAAATCTTAACAAATCTAAAACAAAGATAAACATTTATCACATCAAATGGATAAACAATGCAGAGTTATTTTCACAGCCGCCTTTGATCATATTTACCAAGGGTATGAATAATTTTGAGCACAACTGTATATATCTATATGTGTAATTGTGTTATAAATGTGTAATTTATTTCCTGAATTTTCAACATCATTACTCCAGTCTTCAGTGTCACATTATTCTTCTATTACACTTTAAAATATATTAAAATGGAGAACAATTATTAAATTGTAGTAATTTACTTTATTATTGTTCAAAAAAATGCAGCCTAAAAAAATTATTAATCCAAACTTTTGTTGTTCAAAGCTAAAATTCCTCAAATTGTTCACTCTGTTATGCATAAATTAACTCGTTCTGCAGCATACGAAACACTATCAGATGAGAAAAGAAGGCGAGAGTATGACCAATCAGGATACAACACATTCAGCAATGAAGACATGAACGGAGGAGGAGGGCAGCGTTTTCATCATTCCTTTGATTTTAACTTCGACGACATGTTCAGAGACTTTGACATCTATAGCCAAAACAGGCATGCTCGTCCAAAACGGCACTTTGACGAGCACTTCAGGGCCCACCAGCAAGCGCACAACCGCCATAAGAGACACTTCCAGGGTACTTTTGGTACCGGAGTCTTTGAGGACATGTTTGAAGACATGGAGAAGATGTTTACATTTGACCGACACATAAAAAGGACAGAGAGCAGGTTTCAGGGCACAGCCAAACAACACTGCAGAACTGTGACCCAGCGACGAGGAAACATGGTCACCACGTACACAGATTGCACCTCATCCTCCTGAACATCAGAGTGGACCATCACAGTTCTATTTTATGCCTGATTTAGATGGAGTTATTCATTTGCTGCTGTGATAAGTGGGGTTTGATTTTACATGTGACTGATCTGTTATTTATGATGATAATAGGTGCGTTTGGAGTTCTTATTGGTTTGATTGAGATTTGTGATTGACCCTATGTTGGATAGTGGCCTTTTGAAGGAGTAGTACACCCCAAAATGAAAATTTGCTGAAAATGTGCTCACCCTCAGTCCACCTAAGTTTGTTTCTTCATCGGAACAGATTTGGAGAAATGTAGCATTACATCACTGGCTCACCAATGGATCCTCTGCAGTGAATGGGTGCCGTCAGAATGAGAGTCCAAACAGCTGATAAAAACATCACAGTAATCCACAATACTCCAGTCCATCAATTAATGTCTTGTAAAGTGAAAAGCTACGTTTTTGTAAGAAACAAATCCATCATTAAGGCGTTTCACCTTTAAACCACCGCTTCTGGCCAAAATATGAGTTAATAACGCTTCATCCAGTGAAAAAGCCCATGCCCTGTTGTCCTCTCGCATCAAAATCCAACCTAATTTTTGTTTAGAACTTTATTGAACTGTTTTCTCTTGTAAACAGTGCTTGATCTGTGCATATTTCTCTCCTGATGCAGACAAGATGTCTTTTTCACTGGAGAAAGCAATATTATAAACAGAGGACTCATATTTTAGCTGGAATTAAAAGTTAAAAACATCTTATTGATGTATTTGTTTCTTACAAACATGCAGCTCTTCACTTCATAAGACATTAATTGTTGGACTGGAGTTGTGTTGTGAGTTATTGTGATGTATTTATCAGCCTTTCAACTTTCATTCTGACGGCACCCATTCGTTGCAGAAATATGTATTTTCAGCATATTTTCATTTTTGAGTGAACCATTCCTTTAATAGACTGAGAGTTTATTTTTAGGCATTTGATGAGTTTTCTTTCATCCCTGCAGCACTAAATTAAAAACAAAAATTGTTATTGATTTGTTAATGACAAACTACATTTGATGACCCTCTAATATTAGTGTGCATTTATGTTTAAATTGCACTTTCTTGATCATACGAAGCAAGTCGTTATACGCACAAAAAAAGTTTTCATTGTTAGCTACCAAAATCCCCTACTATACTGAAAGAACAAAGGTGCTGAAATCCTGAATCATAATTTGATGAAAGCATCAGACAGATCATTTAGCTCCGTTATCTTCTCTTCTTATCCAAGGTTGTATATTTTGTGTTGGTGCTGAACGCTCATGATATGAATCTTTGGGATTCACATCTTCATGAACTGGTCTCTTATTTTTATGTGAGGCTAAACAAATGTTTGCTGCATTGCTGTGAATAATTTAGTTTATTATATTGAAGTAGTTTCTTTCAAACTCTCACTTGTTAGATGGAGAGGTGCCTTTCCCACTCATTGTGGTAGACTGAGTTTAATGTAATCAGATTGGAGCACTTTTATGACCCCGTGTGTATTATAGTTTGCATGGCTGAGAGAAAGTAGGTCTCAATTTTTGTCATGGACATCGGTCACCCGGTTGGGTTTGTAAACGGCTTTTGTTTTAGGAAAGTACAACAAGTCTGACATTGTTCTCTGAGCCAAAGTGCATTTTGGCTGAACATTTTGTATGTTTGTAACAAAACATAAGAGTTGAGATTGTTTTTATATGGCAGTGTTACCCCTAAAATAAAAAAGGCAAGGGGAATGTACCAACTTAGCATTTGCCTAACAATTTTTTCTTTTGTAAATATGATGTATAACCCAGCTGTGTTCCTGTATGACTTCACCTGTGACCTGTTTTGTTGAATCATCCTGTGTGCAATATTTAAAGGCAGCTCTCAAGTTGTTTTAACTGTTTCCCGCTGACATAGTTGTTATGAAATGAGTCTCGGTAGACTCATCTGGCACTTTCTTTATTGTAATCCTATGGATGAAAAATAAATCTGAAATAGGCAATTTGAACCCAGATGTATGTATACTTGGGTTAACAATAAATAGTGTTGAAAACTGTGTGTTTGATGGTCTTTTTCTGTAGGATTTTCATATAAAACATTTGATATAGGAGCATTTTTAGTACTCTCGGTAAACTTGAGTTGACAATATTTTGATTGTGAAATGCACATGTAGATGCTGAAATGGAATATATCACATGCAGAACAAGAAAAAGACAATTATTATTTTTGAGGAAGTTTGAAATGGTCTTGCTCAAAAGCCATTTTTTTACATTTATCAAGTAACTTTAAATAATACTGAAGCATTTTGTTCAAATATATTAAATCTTTTTATTTAAACGTTAATCGCTTTAAAGTTCGTAAAAAACATTTATATTGGGGTGCATATGTTTAAAAAAAAAAAAAAAAGTTCAGATAACCTTATTAATAACACAACGTGTCTACATGTGTCATAATTTATGTAATATTGCTACTTCGGCTAGTTTCAGCACTACCTCACCTAAAGCTTCCTAAAGCTCCAAAATATTTTTGTTGCACTCCATAGTTACGGTTGCCTTGGCGCATTCACTCAGAACAATGCTTGGAAATGTAGTTTACTTCCAGAAAATTCGAAAGTGGGTGAACAGCTGTTGTCTCGTCTAAAACTACAAGTCCCGTAATGCACCGGGGCTCAGTTTTTCCGCGGCCGGGTTGGTTCATGGTGCCACTGTGAGGGACATTGGATGACTTTGTGTTGTGTTTAGCCGGGGTATTCGCTTTAGCTCATTCATTTTGACAGGAGAAGAGATCGTCAACGCGATGGAGGCTCTTATTCCTGTTATTAACAAGCTCCAGGATGTTTTTAACACAGTCGGGGCGGATATTATCCAGCTGCCTCAGATTGCAGTGGTGGGAACGCAGGTACGTTAACCTTAATGTTTTAGTTGCTGTTTCCATTCAGATTGAAACAGGTCTATGGCAGTGTCCCAAAACCTAGTGAGGTACCTACATAGACAGCATTTTAGGGCGGCAAAGTTCGGAATGGTATCTAAAGTTCGAGTGCGCCTGTGAAGCCCCCTAGCTAGGCAGTTCACTTGTTTTGAAACACAGCCTAGTATTAGCTACATTATTTATCGTTGCGACATTTTTATTATAACGTTACATATGGCAAGGTCAACGACAAATAAACGAATGTCGCATTAAATATACCGAAAATTAAGACAATACAATCAAAATCTGCAGCGAGCTTTCAAATAATGTGATCTGCGCTGTCCAGCTAACTAGCGTGCTAACGCAAGTCCTCGTTGTTTTCTCAATCCTATTTCAATAATTGACTTCACAGGCATATTATGTGAAAGTTCCTACTGTTAGGAATGTGTTTATGTTTCAACAGTATCAGCAATATCACAAAGTGAGTTTTAGGGTTGTGTTGATCTCAGTACAGTAGCTAGCACATGAAGAGATGCGCCATGGTCGGTCTGAACTTGACAGTTCTGGCAGCATGTTTGGACTGGACAGCTGCAGGACTCACTGTACATGAAGGACAAAATGGGTAACGTTAGAGTAGAACTAAGGTAAAACAAGATTGTGGATCTTTTCCATCCTGACATTACACAAGATATCTGCATCATTTCGTTATGGAAGTATTGCATACTTGATAGTGTTGTAATATAGACCTTTAATGGAAGTAAACCAGAGGCAGATTCAAGAAGAAGAGGAGTTTCCTACTGTCTGCCACACACTCTTAAGGTTTAATAAGTTTAAACAGTCTTAAAGCAGGGACTTTCATTGACCGCTTAAGAGGATATAGCTGTCTGGGTGCCCAAGAAAGTGTCTTAACCCTGTAAAGTCTGACATATGAAATGAAAAATAAATAAAGTTTGCATAAGTGTTTCTTTTTTTGTATCATATTTGATACATCAGGCTTTTGTGGCACATATAGTGTGAATATGGAGCTCACATAAAAAAATCCAGAGGCCCAAACTGAGCCAAATATGCTATTTGATGCAGATGCTCGTATTTATATAGCTAAAACAGGATTAAATACTGATAGCTTGTAATGAGATTATTTTAAACAGTATAACAGACCATTAAAATGCATAACAATATCAGTTGCCACTCTGTATCTCTGTGTCTTAAGTAAGATGATATTTAAATGCTTGGTTTAATAATTAAAGCTGTAGTTTATATTGTGGGGCAAAACATATGCAATGCAATACAATGATGATTCAGGGATGAAAAGATAAACGTTTCTCAAGTTTTCTCAAAAATTACAATTACACTAAAAGGCTTTTTGCTTTCTGAAATGTATAGACTATCAGTCAGATGGCAGAAGGTATGTAGTAGATTGTGTATAACAGGTTTTTCGACAATGTTGATCATTTAGAGCAGGGCTCACCAAACTTGATCCTGGAGGGCCTGTGTCCTGCAGAGTTTAGCCTCAACTTGCCTCAACACACCTGCCTGGAAGTTTCAAGTATACCTAGTAAGACATTGATTAGCTGCTTCAGGTGTGTTTTATTAGGGTTGGAGCTAAACTCTGCAGGACACCGGCCCTCCAGGACCGTGTCTGGTGACCCCTGATTTACAGGCTTTAGATATTCAAATATGATGCAGTAGGGTTAAACTGTCAAGGTACTGGTTTAATCAACAAAGTGAACTTTTAGTTACTTCAATCAAGTTTTTTTTCTTAACTAGGCCTAAATGTTCATAAATCTAGGTATACTTAGTCAGTACTGACTTGTTTTTGTGGTTCATCTCAATCACAGAGCAGCGGGAAGAGTTCAGTGCTGGAGAGTTTAGTTGGCAAAGACCTCCTGCCCCGCGGGACAGGCATCGTCACTCGCAGGCCTCTCATCCTCCAGCTGGTGAACGTAGACCCAGAGGACAGAAGAAAGACCGGCGAGGAGAACGGTATCTGCTTTTTTCTATTTGGATTTCAGAAAAGCATGAATTAATGACCTGCAGTGTGGATTTAGGAAGTTTCTCTGTGCTGCTTTGTTTCTAATTTGGTTGCTCAGTCAGTGGTGATGCAGTGGAGTCAGGTGCTAAGTCAAAAGAAAAAGGAAAAGGTAGTGATCAGAATCTGTGTGCTTATTCTTGTGTGCTGTTTGTTTAAAAAAAAAAGTGAACTTTCAAAAAACAAAGAATCTAGTTCATAAGAATCCATAGATGAAGCTTTTAGGATGGGAGTCTCTGCATTTGTGAGGTTTTGGCTACTCTAGAGTCCTATAAAGACGGCATTGCTGCAGGCTAACCCTCTGTCATCTCTCTTTAAACACAGACCCCAATGTGTGGAAAAATGGACGCCTTTTCAAAGGTCTCCTTTTCCTTGTTCCTTGCCCTTTTGCTTGTGTTGAGCAGCTTTGTGTTTTTCCTCATCCTGCTCCCATTATTTGATTATAAGCTTTGGTTACGCTGCCAATGCAATGGCTTAGCTTAAACAACCCCGCACTGAAGAATTTAGCGTACAATCCAGTTTCAGTTTCAGATTTGAAGTGGTGAGTATGAACAATTTGAGCCTCTAAATGGCTGTTTACTTACTAATAACTCTCTTAACGGTCATCAATTGCTATTTGAATGTCACCATGTAGTGAAGATTCAAAGTCTTTATTAGGAGAGTGTGTGTTAGAATAAGCTAGGGTTGCTGTGCTACCCACAATGCACTGTGCTTGGCCTTTGTTTTGTAGCAGTTTTTGTTTAATTTGCTGTACCGGTGCTTTTGAAAAATGTTGTTGTGGAACAAAAGCCTATCCTACTTAGCAAAGTAAACTCTCAGAAGAAAGTGAAAGTTTTATAGGTTATGTGACCCAGTATTGTGTCATTGATAATGTCATTGTCGATGTTGTTTCCCACAGGAGTGGATGGAGAAGAGTGGGGGAAATTTCTACACACCAAAAACAAGGTATGGAAAACATACAACAGATATTCAGACAAAGATTTCTCAGTCAGCTTCCTAACAAACGTGTGTGACCCTTTGGATATTTTTAGGTGTCCATTGTGAACAATTGTATTAATTGCGCATGGATTATTCAAATTTGTAAACAATTTTACAATTTTTTTTATGTTTTCCACCTAAATCACATACGCACATGAATTTGGTCTATTCCATATAAGGGAATCTTAACATGTTTGTAAGGCCACCATGAGCTTGTGGTTTGTGTACATGTGGGTTCCTATGTTTTTTGGTAACATATATTTTAATACAAAAGTTATTGATGAATTATTGTGAAAGTGGTTATATACAGATATCACAAACAAATTTGTGTAAATGCACAGTTAATGAATGAGACATGTTTAAAATGGAATCATCCAACTCTCTAAATACATCTTGCATCACATTTGAGTAAATCCAGGTGAAAAAGAAGCTGTTACATCAAAGAGACACTTCACAGTATCGTTTTATTAAGCCATTCTAGCCTTCAGATACATTTATGTGCTACAAACAACAGTGCAGTGAGTTTGTTTGGTCTTATAGTTTGATGAGCAGATTAAGAAGAACAAGCCCTTTAAATCTTGTTGGTCCAAATGATCACAGGAGATATTCTCAGTGTGGTCTTGTTCACCTCATGTAACATTAACGCCACTCCCTATGGAAGTTTGAGTCTTTGTGCAGTGAGATATCATGATTGTTAATATTGTGTTTCTGCCTTTTAGATCTACACAGATTTCGATGAAATCAGGCAAGAAATTGAAATCGAAACTGAAAGAATTTCTGGAAATAACAAGGTAAGGAAGAGAATGAGCTAAATCAGATGATGGTTTATTTTTTAAACCTGTTTGTGCGCTACCGTTTAAAAGTTTGGGGTCAGTAAGATGTTTTTACAATGATGCATTAAATTGATCAAAATCAAACGTAAAGATTTTATAGATTTCTGTTTAAAATAAGTGCTGTTCCTTTCAACTTTTCAGAATCCCAAATAAAATGTATTACAGTTTCTACAAAAATATTAAGCAGCACAACTGTTTTTAACATTGATAATACTAACATGGTGCAACAAATCTGCATATTACAATGATTTCTGAAGGATCACGTGACACTGAAGACTGGAGGAATGATGCTGAAAATTCAGTGTTACCATTACAGGAATAAATTACATTTTTAAAATGAATTCAAATGCAAAACTTATTTTAAATTGTAATAATATTTTACAATATTAGTGCTTTTACTCAATTTTTGATCAAATAAATGCAGCCCTAATGAACCTAAGAGACTTATTTCAAAAACATGAAAAAAACTTACCAACCCCAAACCATCTGCAGTTTAACAAATACAGAATGTTGTGTCATTGTTTCACAGGGGATCAGTGATGAGCCAATTCACCTGAAAATCTTCTCACCACATGTTGTCAATCTCACGCTGGTGGATCTGCCTGGCATCACAAAGGTGTTTTATTCAGTAGTTTAGCTTGACCTGTTTGAATATTCCTTTTTGTGGATTATTTTTTGATGCTGACACTGATATATTCATGTTCAGGTCCCGGTGGGAGACCAACCTAAAGATATCGAGCTGCAGATCCGCGAGCTGATCTTAAAATACATCAGCAATCCCAACTGCATCATTTTAGCTGTCACTGCAGCGAATACGGACATGGCCACCTCTGAAGCTCTGAAAGTGGCTCGTGAGGTGGATCCAGACGGTCAGCATATTAACATTTATTTTGGTCTGCTTGTGCATTTTTTTGCACACAATGTCTATTCCTTTCAGTTTGTGTGATGTGATGTTTTTCCACATAGCTGCGTGATGCAGATTTTTTTTAGTGACACAGCATTTTAATTTCTTCTTTTCTGCTATCAGGTCGCAGAACGCTGGCTGTAGTGACTAAACTAGATCTGATGGATGCCGGTACTGATGCAATGGATGTTCTCATGGGCAGAGTCATTCCTGTCAAACTAGGACTGATTGGAGTAGTCAACAGGTACAAAAAAAGAAAAATGTTTATTAACATGGCTGTCAATCAATTTAAATTTTTTTTTTTTTTTAATGATGCTAATTATTTTATAATATAACCATTATATATAACCATTAATTTTATATATATATATAAATATAAATATTGATATATTAACAAAATATGTATGCAAAATTTTTTCTTAATACAGGAGTCAGCTGGACATCAATAATAAGAAAAGTGTGGTAGACTCCATCCGTGATGAGCATGCCTTCCTGCAGAAGAAATACCCCTCCCTCGCCAACAGAAACGGAACCAAGTATCTCGCCAGAACATTAAATAGGTGAGAGTTTAAGCTTGGAACATCACATTTCATTAAAGGGGTTATATGACGTTGCTAAGAAGAACATTATTTTGTGTATTTGGTGTAATACAATGTGTTTATGTGGTTTAAGGTTCAAAAAACGCATTATTTTTCACATACTGTACATTGTTGCTCCTCTGTGCTCCACCTTTCTGAAACGTGTAGATTTTTACAAAGCTCATTGTTCTGAGAAGCGAGGTGTGCTCTGATTGGCCAGCTATTCAGTGCGTTGTGATTGGCCGAATACATCAAGCGTGAGAAGGAAATGTTACGCCTCTTACCGTATTGTGATGCCGTGTCCTGTCTCGACGAGACAAAATCAATAAAACCCATTATAAACAAGGCATTTGTTGCATCCAGTAGGGACATAATTAATGATTATAATGACATACTTTCTTTTTACTCATTGCGTTACATCATGCTGCGTAAACATTACCTTGTCTGCTTTTGTGATCGGAGAAACGTCAAACAACAAGCGTTACTCTACACTGCTCAAAACTTGCATTTGAATTATCATTGGCAAATTCTTTAAATATGAAAACATACTTGCAGGCTGTGAGTCAGAAGCACCAGACTGTCCTTGCAAAGTTTAGAGAAACAGTCTTTGAGCACAGCTCAAATCTTCATTTTCGTAATAGACTGAACTACTGTATTTCTCTAGATGCAGGTGTGAGCCAATCGCTGTTAACTCGCTTACAACTAGTGCAGAATGCTGCTGCTAGATTATTGATGGGTGTTCGTAAAAACACCAGCATATAACACCTATTTTAGCTACTTTACATTGGCTTCCAGTTCACTACAGGGTCGATTTTAAACTACTTATCTTAGTATATAAAGTCTTACACAATCTGGCACCCTCTTATTTAACTGATCTTGTTCACAAACCACAAAGGAATCTAAGGTCATCAAACCAGATGATTTTAGACGTCCCTAGGACAAGATTAAAACTGAATGGTGATCGGGCATCTTCAGTGGTGGCCCCTAAGCGTTGGAATAGCTTGCCTTTATACAGTAAATAAATAAAACAAACAAACAGCTGGCCGGCTACTCCCAGGTTCAGGAAATAGTCCTCCATAAAATGTGCCGCACACACTCTAATATTTGGGTTGAACTGTTCTGGAACAGTGTTGTAAAAACAACTTAACCACTGATTTCTAGTTGTGTCCTCTTTTGGAAGCCCAAACAAAGTAGTTTCGCTTTCACAACGAAACAGAGTGTCTCCAGGACACGGCGCCGTCGGCAGCAACAATACTACAGCGAGAATAAAAGTCCCGCCCCCTTTCATTGCGTATACGTTTGGGCGGTGTTTTGAAAATCTTCCCACACAGTGACGTAGACGTGGGGGCGTGTTTGAATGAGCCGTTTTATAGGGGCGTGGTCGAGTCTTAACTTTTATAAAGAATATCTCTTTGGTTTTGAGACTTTAGTCTTTGCAACTTCGGGGATCTTATAACAGCTTGTAACACTCCAAAGAGAAAGGAAAACTTGAAATCGCATCTTATGACCGCTTTAATTTTACTGAGCATATCTGCTTTTTGAAGTATTAAAATCCAATTTTTTTCCACTAGGTTATTGATGCATCACATTAGGGACTGTCTACCAGAGCTGAAGACACGTATAAACGTTTTAGCAGCTCAGTATCAGTCCCTGCTCGGCAGCTACGGCGAGCCGGTGGAGGACATGAGTGCCACCCTGCTGCAGCTCATCACAAAGTTCGCCACTGAGTACTGCAACACTATTGAAGGAACGGCCAAATACATTGAGACCGCTGAACTGTTAGTTCCCCTTTTCTTCCACTCAAACTTCCAGTTTGATTTGCTGTATACTCTACCATTGCTCATCAAGGCTTTTGTTTGATCAAAAATACAGTAAAAACTGTATTATTATGAAATATTATTACATTTTAAAATGTTTTCTATTTTACTATATTTGAAAATGTAATTTTGATAAGTTGATCAATCTAATGCATCCTTGCTGAAAAAAGTATTGATTTCTTTCAAATAAAAAAATCTTGCTGACCCCAAACTAGGTGGTGTTAGTGCTAACCATAGTTGTTTGTTCTAATATTTTAGGTGTGGTGGGGCAAGAATTTGTTATATTTTTCATGAGACGTTTGGTAGGACACTGGAGTCAGTCGATCCTCTTGGAGGACTTACAACCATAGATGTCCTCACAGCTATTAGGAACGCTACGGTAGGTTTTGCAGTGAATATTTGACTCCTACATCCTTTTTATAATTTGAATTCAGTCCCGACTGTACTTAAAATAGAGAATGCAGGCAGCTGTGCTCTGCATTGAGCTGCCATGTGCTGCAGGTTTCTATTTTAGCAAAATTCCTTTGAGGAACCTTTCATTATTGGAGTGATTTAAAGAGGCTCTTGTGTAACACTGT
Organism: Onychostoma macrolepis; assembly: GCF_012432095.1. Lineage (NCBI taxonomy): Eukaryota > Metazoa > Chordata > Actinopteri > Cypriniformes > Cyprinidae > Onychostoma > Onychostoma macrolepis. The sequence continues at coordinate 13,594,599 of NC_081179.1, read as the reverse complement.
GGAGCTAGATAGTGTGAGGCATATATTTCTGTAGTTTGTAATGTAGATGTTGTGTGTTTCTTCAGGGTCCCCGTCCTGCTCTGTTCGTGCCTGAGGTGTCTTTTGAGCTGTTGGTGAAGAGGCAGGTGAAGCGTCTGGAGGATCCCAGTCTGCGCTGTGTGGAGCTGGTGCATGAAGAGATGCAGAGGATCATTCAGCACTGCAGCAACTACAGCACTCAGGTAGACTGATCAATTGTTGGTCTGCATATAAATGTTGTTCTTTGCCTGTTGCATCATGTCTAATTTCCCCCCCCCCCCAAAAAACTATTTTTCCACTGTTATACAGTGCATCAGTTAAGGCCTAACAATAATAACTGAAGCTTTAATAAACGGGATAGCAAAGTCAACATCATGAATAAAACAATAATGACACCAAGGAACAATGTTATTGGAATCACTTTCAGTGTTGTTTTTCCAACTAATGAACAATAAAACCATTGATAAACATTCCTCTGACTCTAAAGAGCTTAAGTATTTAAAGCAGAAAACAATATAACTGCAGCGCTTAGCATAAACAGAATGTTGGTGTGGATGCTAATAGAGTTAGTAAGGGTTATAGGTGTGAATGGGCCTTTAGCGATGGCCAAGTTTGGCCGATTTAAAAAAACATGTCCTACTTACCACCTAGTGTCAGTTTTTGAATTTTGAGTAAATACTGTGTCAATTTAAAGGACATGTCGATATTAAATGTATCAATTTTGCGTGCTTATTTTGCGTATTTTCCATATAGTTTTAGTTTAAAGCTGCAGTCCGTAAGTTTTGCCTCTTTGTCGCCATCTATGTTTGAAAACCTGGAATTATCTTGCTTGCGTAGGGGTGTACTCTGGCGCGGCTCCAGCGCGGATGAATCTAATGTTTTGAGGTGAATGTGTGGCAGTCAGTCACTGCACCGGTGTGGATATTTACTGTACTTCGCAATCACAGATTAGTCTACGTCTTGGAATATATGACCCAAATAAGAATTTTAATTTGAACAAGTAAGTTACAAGTCAGTCACCAACTGAGGAAAAAAGCATTATCATAAATCGCGCTACCAATGGTGATTTAATCTAAAGATAGGTTAGCTCATATCACATCAAACCGTGCAAAAGATTATTATTGTTATACTTTATTCTCAAATTAACAACATCAGCATTGCGTCACTATGAGTATAGTGTGTATTAGCGTGTAGATTTCTATTTCTGTACAGTCTAATCTAATCTAATTGTCATGCCATTCGAATTTCATGTTAAGCAAAACGCAAACTATGCTCCCTTCAAACTGGTTTTCTTTCAAATACAAATCTTGTGTAAACTCAGGCTATCTGTAATCAGAAGCACATTTAAAACTGGAATATAATTTAATTTCATGCACATGTGATTCATAAACACACAATCCTTTCTATCAAAATGATAATATTATTCTGATTTAATTATTCCAGCTGCTGTGAGAAAAGGCTATAAACGATCCACCACCTGCAGGATCCTCACATGCAATAGCCTAGTAGCCGGGACAACTTCTTTGTTTACACACGTGACGTAATGTGCCATGCTCAAATTTTCATGCGAAAACCTACCTGTACCACTCAAATTAGAAAACATTATTATAAGCTAACCGTTGTGAATCGTACTAAAGTAAGGCAATAGTTTTGAACACTGGCTGTTTATGTACTTGCTCAAATATTGATTTCGGATCATTTTTAACCAAAAAAGTTACGGACTGCAGCTTTAATAATTATTATGTGCAAAATTAAATGTTTATTGTACAACTATTTTTTCTTGAACCGTTTCTTATCTGTATATGCTACATATTTACATCCAACACTCAAATATAATTGCTTATACTTCAAATGATTAGATTAGTTTTATCAACATTTTTAAGTTATTGTTTTTATTTGTGTTTATTAGTTATTATATTGTATTAATATTATTATAGTTTTATTAGCATTGTTTTATTTTTTGTCATTTTTATTGATTGTCATACCGTTATATTCTTCTTACTACTATTATTATAGTTTTTGTTTTATCATCTTTTTATTTTTTGTGACTTTCTATTAGTTATATTAATAATAAATATATTATATTATTATATTATTCTGTATTATTAGTTTCATCAGTATTGTTTGATTTGTGTGTGTAGTTTTATAAGTGTTATTATTATTTTATTATGTTTAATTATAAATATTTTCGTAATTATACTAAGCTGATTATGAACACATTTTTCTTGAAACTTCTCTTATCCAACATTTTCTTCATCCAACAGTCAAATATAATTTCTGATACTTAAATGATTAGATGGTTTTATCAGCATTATTTAAATATTTTGCGATTTTATTTTGTTTTTTCTTTCCTAGGAGTTGCTTAGGTTTCCAAAGCTCCACGATGCCATAGTAGAAGTGGTCACTTCTCTTCTCAGGAAGAGGCTACCAGTCACCAATGAGATGGTTTGTTTTTTTTTCTCTCTCATGCTTTTTATGTGCAAGTATATCTTCTTTAAATTAATGTTTACGTTCTGCTCCAGGTTCACAATCTTGTTGCGATTGAGTTGGCTTATATCAACACCAAACACCCAGACTTCGCAGATGCCTGTGGGCTCATGAACAACAACATTGAGGTTTACAGATATTTTAATGATGATTTAATTTAGGTTTATGACCGAAATGCATTGATAAGAACATAATTCAGTGTGAAGTTTGTTCTTGTTGTCTTCGTAACAGGAGCAGAGGCGTAACCGAATGAGAGAGCTTCCCTCAGCGGTGCCCCGTGATAAGGTATGATGTTAAATCATCAGGGGATATATTTTTCACATGAAAAAGTGATGTTCTTTTGTTCTCTTTTCCTCTCTAGAAATTAGTTTGTTTCATAAACCAAAGTCTCCAGAATCAGTTTAAAACCTGCTGCCTTCCTCTCTAGCTGACTAGTCTCTTCTCTTCCTGTCTCTCTTTGTAGTCCTTAAAAGGTCCTGGTGGGCAATCAGTGTCGCCCACCGAGCAGCCGCCTGCTGAGGGCGATGGCCCTAAGGTGTGTGGCGCCCCCTGTGTTTAGGGGCAAAGCATGGAGTTGATTTTCAACCCACTCAAACTGCTCCCCCTGACTGCATGGTCACCAACCTCTAAACTGACAGCAGATAACGTTTTTGCTGTTCAGTTTTGTTTTTACTCATCAGGTTCTTGTCAAACTTGTGTTTGCACTGAGTTGATATAAAGGTTGATTTTAAAGATCCTGGACAACTGCTGCTGGTTTTTGCAGTTGTATCTTTTCAGTTTAAGGTCAAAATTGGTGTTTTATGTGTGAACCGTTGTGTGCAAACTTTAAGTTTTAAGCCCAAAAACAATATGTAAAACACCAATGGACTGCATGGGAAGGTGCATGAATCACTAGTGGGTGTTCAATCCTGTGGTGGCGTTCTTGTTTGTGTGTGTCAGATGGCTGGAGGAGCTCAGGGGGAGCAGGAAGGAGGAATGGGGACCTGGAGAGGCATGTTGAAGAAAGGAGACGAAGGCCAGGGCGAAGACAAGAATAAACCACAGAGCTCCATCCCTGCCAGCCCTCAGAGAGGATACGCAGTGAACCTACTTGATGTGGTGAGTCCATAAAACACAAATACATTTGATTATGACTTAAAACGAGTAAATAAACACTGAGAGCACAAAAAGCGTTTGTACTCTCTTTGAGAGGCATTAACACGGTCACAATGAATTAGTGTTGATTTGTTCTGATCTTTGTCCAGCCTGTGCCGGTCGCCCGGAAACTGTCTGCTCGTGAACAGAGGGACTGCGAGGTCATCGAGAGGCTCATCAAGTCGTATTTCCTCATTGTCCGTAAAAACATTCAGGACAGGTAGATGCCACGTGAAATAGTTTCTGGTTTCATGTTTTAAGCAGGTTGCTCATTCTGTTTCTCTGTCTCTGCAGTGTACCAAAGGCTGTGATGCACTTCCTGGTCAACCATGTGAAGGACAGCTTACAGAGTGAGTTAGTGGGGCAGCTGTATAAACCCGCCCTGCTGGACGACCTCCTCACAGAGTCAGAGGACATGGCCCAGCGCCGCAATGAGGCCGCAGATATGCTGAAGGTAACGGCAGCAATAATAATCTGTATAATTAGTAATAAATAAATATATTAAAGTAAAAATGTTTGTAATTATATTCATTTACAATATTAAATATTTATTAATCTAATATGTTTAGTAATGTAGTCGTTACATTAATATTAATAATACTACTAGTAATTTACTATTAAACAATATTAATGAAATAATAATTAACAATGTATAATTAGTAGTAATAATGTATATTAAAGTAAAATGTGTTGTAATGGAGAGTAGCCTTTACAATAACATTTAATTAATTGTTAGTATTATTATTATTATTTAATAATTAGTAATTATATTTTATAATTAATAATAATAATGTATATTAATAATGCATCATTCTTTAAGATTAAATAATAGTATTAAATAATGATTTAATATTATATAATTAGTTATTTTGTATTAATATAAAATGGTTAGTAATGCAGAGTATCCTTTGCATTAATATTGTGTTAATCATGAATATTACTTTATTATTATTATCATTAATTATATATTAAATAATAGCATTACATTTTTAATTATTGCTATCATTACTTTATTCATCACATTACTACTTATTTTTTAATGAATTAAAACAATTAATATTAACGTAGAGGCTAATTTAAATATTTTTTCATAATTTTATATTATTTGAAATTATTGTATTGTGTTTTATCATATTATACAATAAGAAATATTCAACTATTTTAAAACTTGTATCGTCTCTACCCCTAGGCCTTGCAGAAAGCCAGTCATGTGATTGCCGAGATCCGAGAAACGCACCTGTGGTGAAACCCTGCTGATGTACAGCCCCTTTCCCCTTCACTCGAACCCTGCGGTCTGCGTCAGCCTCGTCTCTCTTCTGTCTGGATTTCACAGACAGCCAACTTGAAAAATGCACTGGTGTTAGTTAGCGTGTATTGAATATAATTTTATGTACTCAACGGACTCTTCTTAAACTACACTGAGGGCAGCACATATCGCGTCACACCTGCACACCGTCCCATTCAGTGATCTCTCTCATGTATGTAAGCTACCATGTACGCTGCAGGTAATGTGTGGCCTGTTAAAGGACTCTGTGTCCCTGATCTAGCCTAAATTAAAGGTAGTGATTCAAACAAATCAAAGGGTTTGTCATGATGTTGTGGCTTCATTTGTGACTTTTGGTATGATTGAACATTTGCAAAGGTGCACTCAGTAATATTTTTATGTATTTCTGTTCGATATAGCGGTCAACTACAGACAAAATTTTGTTGTTGTTGTTTTTTTTCTCAAAGAATTTATTCTGAAAATAATTACAGGGGCTACCAAGATAAAGTGAGAAGCATTCAACTGGTTGCCCCCCTATATAAGGGTGACATGCTCAATGTAAATAAAACCACTTTTATTAGACTGTTGATAGTGAGTCCACATGATTTGAAACATAAGCAGCACTCATCTCTTTGTGTGAATGTATGAAACTTTTTTAATAAAACCAAAATTACTAGGCGCACCTTTAATTTCATAGTGTTATTTGTTGAATTTTCCATTTTTGGTCATTTAAAATTAATGGTGAGGGGCAACTTTTGATTAATGTAGTTTAATTCATTGTTGGTGTTTTTATCTGCACACAATTTTTACACATAACAGTTCATTTTATGGTGCACTGCAACTATATTTACTGTTACATATTAATACTACAATATGTTGCTGATATAATTTAATAATCACAGATTGAATATATTTTTATTTGATTAAATAATCTAATTAACAAATTGAGTACACTGAAACTAACAGTAAGTGCTGATATTTATTCATGGCAAAAATAAGCAAGAAATGTACAGCCAGAGCATTTTTGTATGTTCCGAATAATGACTTTTAAATATCTTCAAACAAAACTAATGCAGGAGGGCAGAAATTCCTCTCATGTGTGCTGTCAACATCTATCTCAGCCTTCCTCCCATCTTGCCTTTGCCGCGTCCCTTGGCACTAAGAGAGAAAAGCAAGAGGTTAAAATGAGTTTTGGGCCTTACATCTGAACATGGTTCAACACTCTTAAGTGGTTAGTGAGATTTCAAGCTTGTGATTTATACCTCTGGTGATCCTGGACGCGGGCAAGGAGTTGATTTATCTGTGAGAGACAGAAACGTGACAGCTAAGTGCTAACAGGATACAGTGATAATGAACGCAACCTAATTACCTCAGACCAAACTCCAGCTGTTCAACCCGAACTGGATTTTGTTAAACTGTCAATGACTCAAAAATTAGGTCTGGCAGAAGCTCTGTAACGTCTCAAAAGTAAGTGAAGGAAGTTATCACTTACATCGTATTTCTGGCGTTTCAGTTTCTCGTTTAGATCGTACTTCTCTGCTTCCAGCTGCATCAACCACTGCCACAACTCATTGGCTTTATCCCTGCAACCAGAGACACAGATGGTAAGGTTCACACAGAACACGTTCTTGCGTTCCACTGGGTTGTTTTTCAATTCTTTTTCATCGCCTAGTTGCAGTTCAAGTTCGAAAAACGCGTTTCGAGACGTTCTTTTCCAGTTCCTCTCGTTTTTGAACGCAAGGAAGCGTTCAGTGCGAATGGCCACTATTACTACAAGTGTTTTTCTTCTTCTTCTTCTTCTTCTTCTTCATAGGATCTACTGTAATAGTAACTAGTTCTTTTAACGTTGAATGACCCAAATGATTAAAAAATCTTAAATGTTTATTTGACTTGTAGTTTTTACTGTAATAGTCACTAGGTCACTGATTGGTGGTAAACGTCAACTATTAACCAGCACCAATAATATGCATATAAATAATATGTGCCAATATATAAAAGCTTTTGTACTTGATTTTGTCGTCGCTCAGATGATCAATGCTCAGTGGTTTTCGGCGATCAGCCAGGATCTTCTTCTTTTTCTCCCTTTCGGTCTGTTTCTTTGCACCTTTGCGTCCTTCACCCTTTAGTGCAGCAGTAATTATAATATTAATGAAAGAAACTGAATAACATTATCATGTAACTTCAAATATTTCAACGTTTATATGTTGGAAAACACTGACCTTTTGCTGTATGCCACCATATTGATGGGTCATATTAGTGAGAGCTTTCTTCTTCTTGGCATCTTCATCCTGCTTCTTTCTCTGCTCTTCCTGCTCCTTCCTCTCTCTCTCTTCCTGTCAACAGTTCAGATCGTAGGTTTCATCTGTTACGAGCCTGTAGTTCATCGTTTCACTTCAATGGCTGAGCAAAGAATCAGTTAAGTTTAGATTGAAAGTTTTGTCGAATTTATCCAGTAGCAGGTAAAAATGGATTAGTTTGACTATACAAGGAGAATTTTGTTAACATCCTCAACAAAGGTGATTTAAAGAGGAGTAGTTTGGTGTCATTGGTGGAAAGGTGTTCCAGTAGGCAGCTGGTCTAGTTTAGCAGGTGTAGCAGAAGATGGCAGGCGTTGACAGTCAGAATGTGACAGGAACTCACGGCGAGTCTGGCCTGACGCTCTTTCTCTCTTTCTGCTCTCACTCGCTGCTGCTCGGCTCTCTCACCTCGCCTCTTCTCCTGTTCAAACACATACTTCTGCTCATAAGTTTATGTACCTTATCTTGCAAGATCTGCAAGATGTTGATCTTGTTTAAAACAAAAATTAGAATGCCTCTTTTTGACTTTCATATTTAACAAAATAAAAAAAGGATGTGAACCTATACGAATTACTGTCTACAAAGAGCTGTTCAAACGCAAGACATTTACAACAGCAATAAACAACATTTATGAGGAAGCACTCACAATTCTGTTGACCAGAGCAATGAGTTCCTCTTCATCTTTCTGTCTCTGGAGGAAATGAGCCTCTATAAGAGACTGTAGTTCTGCTAAATCCTTCTCCTGACGCTTTTTTTGGATGTCCTGCCACACACACACACACACACACACAAATGATACAGGTTACAGGTGGTCTAAAAATGAGAGAGGTGTGTGTTTAAAGAGAAAAATCTCCTACTTACATCAAAATCTACTTTTTCTCCCTCTGGAATTTTTGGTGCTTGGATATTTGATAGATATCTGAATATAAAAGTTTGAGACATTTAAAAAAAAAAAAGTTTTATCTGGCTATATAATTATGTACAAGAGAACAATGGGACTTACTTTGGTTTGGACTTTGAGTCATCTACTGTAATTGGAGAAAGAGGTGTTTTTAACCGCAAGTGAATAGAATAGTAACAATAAATAATTTTTTTAATGTTATTAAAATAATAAGAATTAGTATAGGCAGTATCAAATTGCCAAATGCACTTTTCACTAATTTTGCTCAAATAGGATAGATATTGTGTTTGTTGGTAATTATACTTGGTGCAAACATTATATGCCTATGTAAATAGCCAATGGCATTAATATAAATAACTAAAAAATCTGTTAAATTGTAATATTAAAATATACAATACCTTCCTCCCTTTTATAAATGAAATAAAACAGAGACAAACAGTTTGTAAGTGAAAATATGATGCATTTTTATCATAATAAATCATGCATAAATCATGCAAATAATTTATAAAATTATAAAGTATTGCAAACTTTGGAGTAAAAGACTGTTACTCACTGAACTCCCTCATCCATCACATCTTCTGTGTCAGACATGACTATAAACTCTGTCAAAGATTAAATGCAGGATACATTACAAACATTGTTAAATGCAACACTAATAGCAAAATACATCCTGTTGATTATTCCTACAAGGCAGGGATCTGAATAGATAACTCTTACCTGGGTTGTGTGTGGATCTCAGAGATCTCAGGAGCCGCTCTCTTTTAGAGCGCAGTGTTAGAGCAGCGGGCCTCAGTCTCAAGGCTAACATACTAACACACCACGTGATTACAATGGCCTATCATTGGTGTGCGCTGAAAGCCTTCGTCTATTGTTAGACTGTCAGATGCATTTCAGTGAAGTTCTAAAACCAAACATTCTCTTTGACCTGCCTTGTTTTACCACCCATGAAACCCAATCCATTCAAAGAAAAAAGCAGACAGCTTGTCTCAAATGACAATGAGTGCAGTACAGGAAACGCACAGAGGCAATGTGTGCATGTATCACTACTTTACTGTGAAAGCTTGTTTGACAATACAACAATTGTACAGTTGCTGAGATCATCACTGTTATAGAAGGAAATACTTGATTGATATTTTGAAAGAATTGAGCTATATTACTACCAAAGTGATTTATAATGCTGTACCTGTAAGATTGTAAAGATGTAGAGTCTGCAGCATGACTTTGAGACTCCATGTGCAAAGCATATGATTGAAAGTCATAAGGCAAAAGCAGTATTAGCAAAGAACACCTAAACCACAACATGTTATAAAGCATACATCAACAGGTCATCTGAATCTCCATGCACATGAAACTTCAGAGGGCGAATGGGGAGTTTTCTTTTTTTTTTTCTTAAAATGTTCTACATTTTTTAATAATGTCGTAATCAAGGCTAAAGATGCAGTCAAATTTAGTGTTGTTTGGCAAATATTCATGAGCAGAATCCAGCCATTTTATTAGGATTCCATGCAATCTTGAAGTTCGCTTAAGAGCGAAAGATTGACCCACACAGATTTCACAAACAGGTTCACATTGGTTGCACAGATTTACTTGGTTTGAAAGTGACTTCTGCATGAACCATGCTTCATAAATGTTTACACTACTAACAAAAGACAATTTTGTTAATGCAACTGCATCTGTTTTAATGGTTACTGGTAGCTGTATTTGTATTATAATTATTTATTATCATTTTATTTTCAGATGTAATAAAAAGTAAATTGTTTATATAATTCAATAAGAAAATGAGATTAAAAAAAAAAAAAAGTTTTCATCTTATAGCGTTCCGGACAGTTGTAAATTGTAAATAATGCTAAATGCAAATAACAAAATTCAACTATATAATCATGCATAGTTATGAGAGCAAAATAAATAAGCGTATCAATGTTTAAAAGATAAGTGAAAACACTTTCCACTTAAACACTTGCGTCCAATCAAACTCTGCAGTGTGTTGTGTAAATCCACCTGTCACTTTTTAGTAATGTTTGATATTAAAGGGATAGTTCACCCAAAAATGAAAATTAATTACTCACCCTCATGTCATTCCAAACCCATAAGACCTTCGTTCATTGGAACACAAATTAAGATGTTTTTGATGAAATCCAAGAACTTTCTGACCCTCCATAGACAGCAACACTATGAATAAAGTTGAATAAAGTCATTATTTTTGTTTTCTATGTGCACAAAAAGTATTCTCGTAACTTCATAAAATTACGGTTGAACCACTGATTTCACATGGACTATTTTACCGATGTCCTTACTACCTTTCTGAGCCTTGAACTAGGTAGTTGCGTTGCTGTCTATGCAGGGTCAGAAAGCTCTCGGATTTCATCAAAAATATCTTTAATTTGTGTTTCAAAGATGAATGGAGGTCTTACGGGTTTGGAACAACACAAGGGTGAGTAATTAATGACAGAATTTTCATTTTTGGGTGAACTATCCCTTTAATACTTTGATATGTATTATTTGGCTTGTGCGATTCATGGTAATTTTAATAAATTTTAATGTTTTAGTTTAAAGGCTTTTTTAAACTTACAAAATGTGTATTTTGTACTGTTAAGTTGTCACTTAATTCCCAATGTAAGACCTGTGTCTTGAAGTTGCAAAATCATGCACATTGAATGGATGTATCTTCCACTTTGTCTGATCTGGGATCCGTCGGATGTCTTTATTTTCTTGTTCCTGTAAAACATCAGGGAATACGTTGTTAATGTGCTAATGGGTTATCAAAAGGGACAGTACAAGCGAGTTACATTTGCTCTACATACGTCATGTGTATAACTCAGCGGGCTTTTTCAACGCTTCCTCAAATACACGAAAGCAAATACATCAGCCGTCCGCACCTGTTCCCAGTTAGAGAGTTAACACGTTGGTGCCGTGACCCAGACGAATACACACAACTGACATGGTCAGAGGTCTCAAGTTGTACCACAAGTGCGACAAATACCTGGTACATTGTCATCTGTCACTTTCAAGGACAAATTCAGCTGAAAGACCAGGAGAGGTAGCCGACACTAGCTTGTTTGCTAGCTTTTTTGCTGGTATCTTTGGTAATCTAATGCTAATAAACCATTAAAAACAGATTTCTGTCAGGATTCATGTGCTAGATTTGGGTGTTAAGGAGGTTAATGTGATATAATGTGATACTTTTATCCTTTCTGTAGCTCTGAATATTAAACTGCTTTGCTGTATGACATCATGCTAATCCAGTGATTCATGCCCATGCAGTGGCACAACAGAACAGCTGCGGCAGGGAATGCGACGCATCATGACACAATGCTACATGGGAGGCGCTGGGTGAAACAAACACGTTGGAATTATGCCTGACACGCCGGTGGTCCAATGCAGGAGAACAGGATCGGGGCTTTAAATATAGCGTGGCATGATATGTGAATGAGAGATTTACAATCTTGCTGGCCAGTTAGGGTCATGACTTCAGACATTTGCCGTCGCCGCAACGTCAGTTTAAACACCTCCCACTGCTCCACCCTTTTTAGGGAGCAAAGCTACTCATTGGTGTTAAGATATTTTGAAAAATTTCTTTTTTGTCCAATGAATGTCAGTGGGGGCAAATGTTATTTTTTGGACCCCATTTGATTTTCATTGTATGGACAAAAGCAGTTGAAACTTTCTGCAAAATATCTTTTGTGTTCCACAGAAAAAAAGCAAAAACCCACAAAGGTCACTCACCATTTGTGACGAATTTACTCTTGGCCGCGAACACCTGAAACAAAAAGCAACCCAATAAGAGTGATTTGAAAAAGTGCTGCACCTTCAACCCAGTCTCACAGGAAAATGTGACTATTTTTCGAAATGGCGATTTTATATGAATTCGTACAATGTGAACTGTATGAAAAGTAAGATTTTTTGGAAAAAGCATTCATGAAAGTCCACCCCTAAACATAACCATCACTAGGGCGTGAGCAGATCGTATGAAAATGCATGAATGAGATCATATGAATTAGCTACCAATTCGTCAAAATGTAAAATAGTGCTGGTATTTTGGTACTATTAAAGGTACAACTGTTAATAATATTGGGGAAAAGTTATATTGAGAAACATACTGGTAACAGTATATGAGAAGGGGATGATGGGATGCACCATTGTACATCTAACCATTGCCATCCAGTCATATACAGTATAAAATTAACCACTGAGATGATACAGACCTTTCCAGGTGAAAAGTATTTTTGGAAACAGGGCCATTTCTTGAATTCATAAAGACTGGGACCAAACTGTCACGTATATTCGGCTAACTAAAGACATGCTAGCTAATTGTAAAGTTGGTAGGTGAGCCAATAATTTGAGTAACGTGAATAACAAACCATAAAGTCAACAGGTACTGTATCAAACACCACTTAAGTTTTTCTTGTTACACCTCAAGATCTGTCTGTCTTCTCTGGGTCGGTCAAAGGAAACAATCAATGAAATAACTGACTTTAATGGACTTAAAAATCATTTGATGTTTACACCCATTTGGCTTACCTTGGCAGATGTGGAGCCCTTTGTTTCCCATGGGCCACGTGGTTTAGTGATCTCAGCTGGCTTTTGCTCCTTTCAAAACACAAAATTACACCACCCCCATTAGATTTGCATACAGTAGGTTTATGGATTTTGTATGAATGTTTTATGTAAAGTGTACCTTTCTAGAGGGGGATTGAATAGAAGCAGAGGAAAAACAGCAGACAGCAGTGTGACAGGAAAGGGAAAAGGAAAAGAAAAGGCCACAGCTAGAGGAGTCGGAAGAGATGGAGATAAAATGAGCAATGGAAAGATGTAGGATCCTTTCAATAAAGTACTGAGACTGTTTCAGATGGCAATACCATTGTACAGAATGAATACTGTAAGTGTGTACCGTGGTTTTTACATGGTATTCCAAGATACTTCAAAGAATACCAAAGTATGACTATGGCACATGCCCAAAAATCAATGGTACCAACTTATTTATTAAAGATAGAACTATAAACATACATATATATATATATATATATATATATATATATATATATATATTTAAGTGATCAATTCTCACTATTAGCTAACTATTAAGTATGACTTTTGCCTCAAGCTCGTAATTTGCTGCTTATTAGTACTAAGGTAGTTTTTTTATATATATTTTTTTTATTTGTTTTTTATTTCTATATACTTTTTTTAATCTAATCCACAAATGCAATACACTGAAGAATCACTGGAGGGCCACCTTGTACCATGCAGAATATAAAAGTGTTCAGCTACTACTTTTGTGTGAAACCACACTTCACTGTTCATGTGAACGTTTTGAATTCTATAATAGAAAATGTAGATACATAAAGAGCATTCTCCCTAATGTTCTGTGGTCTGTGAGCATAAAACACATTACAACGGCTCAAGTTCAAATGAAAAGTAAATCTAATTTATCTCAACTCTCATAAATAACTTTTAAAGAAATCCCCTCTCAGACACAGTCAGTTTTTTATTACCCTATTCATTGCAAATTGTAGACTCTAACCACATCTATCAAAATAGGTAAAATCCCCACAGAGAGGGTTGTCTGATGGTCATAGATTGTGTGTGAACAAATCCACTGTAATCAATTCTTATATAATTACTGGAGTCTCCAGTTCACTTCTTAATGTTTGTGTGTTACAGTATGAGTGACTCTGATCTTGAAGGCTGATAAAAGAAGCTTAAAATAAACATAGAGCCATGAGTGAAATTTAGCTCAGGAGAGAAGCTTGAAGCTGTGCCACATCAATGCAGGGCATGTTTCAACAATTGACCTTTCACTGATTTCTACAAAAACATTCCTTTTTTGTTTTATGTCAAAGCATAAAATGTTTCTAGGGCTGACAAGAACACTACTCCATTAAAAATCCATTAATTTTCAGTTCACCAGATCTCTGGTATCTCACCAGCTTTTTTTCTTTTTCGTCAACAGGTGGCGTTAAACAACCATTAAGCTCCTCTCCACGTGAAGAGCATTTCCTATTTACTGCATTTCACTAAAGGCCTAGGTATATGGAAAAAATAAATAAACAAAACTTTGAATTTTTTTTTTTTTTTTTTAAATATAAAATTAGAAAATGAAGCCTTGACAAGTAACTGAAATAAGTTTAAACTTAAGCATTAAAATGACTAAACAGTAAAATTGGTATAAAAATGAAATAAAACTATATAGAGATATTTAAAACAAATAATCATAAAATAACAAAATTTCGAAAACAAACTAAATTTAAAATGAAAATCTAAAAAAAAAAATTATAATAATTCAGATTTTTTATAAATACAGTGGGGCAAAAAAGTATTTAGTCAGCCACCAATTGTGCAAGTTCTCCCACTTAAAAAGATGAGAGAGGCCTGTAATTTTCATCATAGGTATACCTCAACTATGAGAGACAAAATGAGAAAAAAAATCCAGAAAATCACATTGTAGGATTTGCAAAGAATTTATTTGCAAATTATGGTGGAAAATAAGTATTTGGTCAATAACAAAATTTCATCTCAATACTTTGTTATATACCCTTTGTTGGCAATGACAGAGGTCAAACGTTTTCTGTAAGTCTTCACAAGGTTTTCACACACTGTTGCTGGTATTTTGGCCCATAAGGTTAGGGCCAAAATACTTTCAACTCCTCCAAAGATTTTCGATGGGGTTGAGATCTGGAGACTGGCTGGGCCACTCCAGGACCTTGAAATGCTTCTTCTGAAGCCACTCCTTCGTTGCCAGGCGGTGTGTTTGGGATCATTGTCATGCTGAAAGACCCAGCCACGTTTCATCTTCAATGCCCTTGCTGATGGAAGGAGGTTTTCACTCAAAATCTCACGATACATGGCCCCATTCATTCTTTCGTTTACGGATCAGTCGTCCTGGTCCCTTTGCAGAAAAACAGCCCCAAAGCATGATGTTTCCACCCCATGCTTCACAGTAGGTATGGTGTTCTTTGGATGCAACTCAGCATTCTTTCTCCTCCAAACACGACAAGTTGAGTTTTTACCAAAAAGTTCTATTTTGGTTTCATCTGATTCTCCCAATCCTCTTCTGGATCATCCAAATGCTCTCTAGCAAACTTCAGATGGGCCCGGACATGTACTGGCTTAAGCAGGGGGACACGTCTGGCACTGCAGGATTTGAGGCCTTTGTTACTTTGGTCCCAGCTCTCTGCAGGTCATTCACTAGGTCCCCCTGTGTGGTTTTGGGATTTTTGCTCACAGTTCTTGTGATCATTTTGACCCCACGGGGTGAGATCTTGCGTGGAGCCCCAGATCGAGGGAGATTATCAGTGGTCTTGTATGTCTTCCATTTTCTAATAATTGCTCCCACAGTTGATTTCTTCACACCAAGCTGCTTACCTATTGCAAATTCAGTCTTCCCAGCCTGGTGCAGGTCTACAATTTTGTTTCTGGTGTCCTTTGACAGCTCTTTGGTCTTGGCCATGGTGGAGTTTGGAGTTGGACTGTTTGAGGTTGTGGACAGGTGTCTTTTATACTGATAACGAGTTCAAACAGATGCCATTAATACAGGTAACGAGTGGAGGACAGAGGAGCCTCTTAAAGAAGAAGTTACAGGTCTGTGAGAGCCAGAAATCTTGCTTGTTTGTAGGTGACCAAATACTTATTTTAAAAATCCTACAATGTGATTTTCTGGATTTTTTTTTCTCATTTTGTCTCTCATAGTTGAGGCATACCTATGATGAAAATTACAGGCCTCTCTCATCTTTTTAAGTGGGAGAACTTGCACAATTGGTGGCTGACTAAATACTTTTTTGCCCCACTGTACTATAATATGTGACCCTGGACGACAAAACTAGTCTTAAGTGTAAATTTTTCAAAATGTAGATTTATACATCATCTGAAAGCTGAATAAATAGGCTTTCCATTCATGTATTTGTCATGATAGGACAATATTTGGCTGAGATACAACTATTTGAAAATCTGGAATCTGAGGTTGCAAAAAAATCAAAATATCGAGAAAATCGCCTTTAAAGTTGTCCAAATGAAGTTCTTAGCAATGTATATTACTAATCAAAAATTAAGTTTTGATACATTTACGGTAAGAAATTTACAAAATATCTTCATGGAACATGATCTTTACTTAATATCCTAATGATTTATGGCATAAAAGAAAAATCGATAATTTTGACCCATACAATGTAATTTTGGCTATTTGCTACATACCTGTATATACCCCTGCGACTTAAGACTGGTTTTGTGGTCCAGGGTCACATATATAATTAATACTACAATAACACTGGCAGATAGATAGATAGATAGATAGATAGATAGATAGATAGATAGATAGATAGATAGATAGATAGATAGATAGATAGATAGATAGATAGATAGACAGCTGTAGACAAAGTGACGGACTGACTGTTTTGGCAGGTGGTTTTTCTGGTTCAGGAGCTGGTTTGGGTTCAGCAGGCTTGGGCTCTGGAGTCTTGGTTTTCCAGCTGTTAATGCGACCAGCCACACCGATGTTCAGACCAGCTGTTTCCTGAGAGGACAGTTAGCAGGAATTCATACTTTTGTTTGTCAAATTAATACTGCTTCATCTGCTTATTTCAGTAGTCATGTACTAAAACTCTTCTTTCGTCTCTTCTCTTGTACCTTGGTGACCGGTGGGGGGCTTGCAGGACTCGGGGTGGGATTGACTACATTCCCCTTCTCCCACATACTCTTGATGCTCCGCAGGCCTTCAGCCACAGGTACGTCCACAGGAGATTTGGGTGATTTGGTCACTTCTTTGGTCTGCTGAACAACAGATAAGAGTCTCAAACTGAGTCATAAATGACAGCTGGCTGCTCTAGTGTTTACAATTCCTCACCTGAACAGCAGAAGTGTATTGCTCTAGTCTGTTTCCAATCTTGCAAACTAATGGAGTGTGTGACGTCTTCACCGGACTGGTGTAAACAAACAACAGTATCAACTCAGTATATGCCAGACCCCAGTACTTGTTCGACTGTTGAGTAAACACACTTCTTACCTTTTTAGAGCAGATTTGTTCAGAAATTCAGCTTTCTCTCCAATCTGTCACAGAATAGTATCACATGAAACACATTATTATAGTACTATGTCAAAAAAAACATGGTAATACAGTGCGTCAGAATAGATCATAGAGCTATTAACCTTTGCGGAGGCACCCTTCGGGGCTATGAATGGTGCTTTGCTCCCTTCTTTCGACTCCTCCTTTTGTTTTTTTTTCTCGGCTGCCTCGGCTCTCCTTCGCTCAATCTCTTCCCTCATCTTCCTCCTCTCTTCCTGTTCATTTTAGTGATGAGAAGAAGACAAGGGCAGCATATGTCTCACAAAGAAATGTGTACGAGGGGCCATTCACACAAAATACGTTTGATTTTTTCATAGTTTTTTTTGTCATTAGACAGATGTCTTCGACCTTTGCACATGCAATGCTCTCATTTTGCGCACAGCATGGCGCTCCAAAAATTCTAAATGTGAGTTTAGATGTGTTTTTGCATTTCACTACTTTTAAATTGCTTTTCTACAAACTTGCGTAAACTTGCGTTAGACGGACACCTTTGATCATTGCTTGCATTGCACTCGTTTTGCACACAACTAAAAACATGGCCCTTAAATTAAAATAAGTTTTAGAAAACTTTTAGACTGCACTATTTTTATATTGTTTTTCAATGTAAATTTGAGTTAGATACGTTTTACGTTCCACTGCGTTACTTTTCAATTGCTTTTCTGCGCAAACTTGCGTTAAACAGACACCTAGTTTGTCCATTGCGCTTGCATTCCTCTCGTTTTGCACATAACTAAAAATATGGCCCTCAAATTAAAAGAAGTTTTAGAAAACTTTTAGAAAATACATCTCAAGACATTGCGTTTTTTTCCAACTCCATTGTTCGCATCTCACATTTAGTTTTTTTTTAAACATTAAAACATGTTGTGTGAATATCCCCATAGTCTGCATAGATTTTAATTCTGGCACATTTGATACATTCCAATTTGCATATTATTTGTATAGGATACTATGCCAGAATAAGACTAGTGTCCCAAATCATCTTTGAGTTTTTAAATCAAAAATTTGTGTGTTTTAGGCTATAGATGTGTAATGCATGTCTATATACTTAAAAGTATACTTTACCAGCACAGTACATACTTAGTAAGCATAATTAGTATGCAAATTAGCATTCGCCCAACTTTCGTTTTCTACCTCCTCTTTGGCTTTCTTTTCTGCCAACTGCTGTTTCTTCTGTTTCTCTTCCTCCTCCAGAATCTTCCTCCTTTCCTCTCTCTTCTTCTTCAGCTCCTCGAGCTCGGCCTCAGCAGTTTGCTGCTTCTGCTTCATCTTCTCCAACACCTCGCTGTCCGTCTCGTTCCGCCTGCGCTTCAGCTCCTGCAGTTTGCGTTCTGCCTCCAGCTTGGTGATGGGATCTTGCTTTTCTGAGTCAGGAGAACGCAAGCTGGCGGGACTAAAACGTGAAGAAAAAATGTCTTTATATTCATTTTGGCTCTCCAAAAAAATCTGGGAATGCAAATAGAGTAAATTATGAAATGATGAATGAGTCTTTGCCTTAGTGTCTTCTCTGGTTTCTTGGCTTTGGCGGTGCTGTCAGCTACATCTTGGGGCTTTGTTGACACTTTCAGCTTTGAATGGAGAAACAATGAATATTATTTTACTCTCAGGTTGTGCTGTCATTCCATCAGTCATAAATGTTTTGGTAGAACTGTGATGGTATTTGGATATTAACATACTTTGTCACGTAAAAAGGAAGGTTTTGGTTTTTCCTCTACAACCTAAAAAGATAAAACAGGCCTTTATGTCTATCATTAGTATTGGCAAGTGATTTTTCTAATATAGAAATCAGTGGGTAAAGCATGGAGAATTGACCACACCTCATGCAAATTACACAGCAAAAACAGAGCAACATCAGGCAGAGTCTCGACACAAATATTGTTTTCAGAACTGCATGTATAAAGCAAGTGATAAAAGTAAGTGATATGTGATCATAAATGGGTTAATCTCATGAAAACCTTTTTGGTGCATTGTGACATACTTATTGCTGTAATAAGTAATAAAATAATTTTAAGTGTATTACAGTAAAATAATGTAAAACAAAAATAAACTGAGATAAATTAATACAACACATCACAGGTTTCATGAGATTGACGCAAAAACTGTGTCCATCCAGTCAAACCAAAAAGCACATTAAAAGCGTGGGCTGTGCTTAAAGTACATCTGTGATTTCTATGCATCACTCAGGCTAAGAGGTGAATACCTCCTCCTTCTTTGGTCTGACTTTTTCTTCTACTTTGACCTTCGTTTCTTCAGCTCCTTTCTTCCATTTAGGCTTTTCCTCAACCTCTTTCTTTGGAGGCACAGGTTTCTCCTCAACCTTCTTCTTTGGTGCTGATAGTTTTACTTCAACCTCCCTCTTCAGCTGTGGTTTCTCCTCTTCTTTCTTTGGGGTTTTGCCCTTCAACTCAACTTCCCTAATTGATTTTTTTGGTGTTTCTTCAACAGGCACATGGGATTTCTCTTGCTCCTTCATAGGTTTCTCATCTTCCTTCTTCACTGGAGCTTCATCTTGAATTTGAACCTTCACCACAACAGGTTTTTCTTCAGGTTTCTTTACCTGTTCTTCTTTCTCCACCGGCTTTTCCTCTTCAATCTGTGGTGTAGTTGGCTGCACTATGACTTCCACCACTATTTGGTCCTCTTTTGTTGGTTCTTCTCCTGATATTTGACTTTCATCTTCCACCTCTTTCTTTTCTAAATCTGCACTGGCTAAATCTGCATTTGTTTGTTCTTTAGTCTCTATATTAGTTTCTTCCTAAAAATATAACAAATGATTTAAAATATTTTCCAACTATAAATCAATTCAAAGGCAACTTTTGCATTAAAAAACCCAAGCAAATCCTTAGAATCTCATACCTCATTCAGTGCAGCTGGTTCTTTGGGGTTCTCCTCTGTGGATTTCTGTAACAAATGAAGTGTCAGAACAAACTAATATTGTAGAAACCACATGAAATGTGTTGCTAACATACTAAACTTTCATCATATGATGGAATGACAGCAAAAAATGTTGAGGAAATGACCTGTTCTCTGAGGTGGGACCTCTGTGGTCTATCTTCCTCTTCTGGTTCATCAGTCTTCTCAGGAGATTCTTTGGGTTCCTCTGCTGCTGTGACTGGCACTGGATCCTCCTTTTTTGTGATTGCCTCCTCAACTTCAACGCTGCTTTCCTCTGTCTTTTCTTCCTCTTTTTTCTCTTCCCTTTCCTTCCAAGAGTTGGTCTCTGTTGAAGAAACATCACTTTGGGAGGACTCTTGTTCACCATTTCTACCACTTGGATCGTCATCTGTGGTGGTGGTGACGGTTTCATCCGTGATGGTGGGATCAACTTCCTTCTGTCTCTCCAAAGCTTCCTTCATCCTTTTCTGTCTCCGCTCTTCTCTTTTGGCGATCCTCTCTAAGAGAGCCTGATCATCATCCTCAGCTGGTGCAGAACTAGTGATCAAGGAGGACGTCTCTGTGCTGAAAAGAACAATATTATCAGTATAGTCAAGTATTTATGTTTTGAAAAGGTTTGGCATTTTGTTTCAAGCTTTGGTTAAGTTTAGTATTTGTTAGTTTTTTTGTTTGTTTGTTTGTTTAAAGGGAGAGTTAGAAAAACGGGAGACCCAAAAATGAAAATTCTGTCATTATTTACTCACCCTCATGTTGTTCCAAAACCATAAGACCTTCGTTCATCTTCTGAACACAAATGAAGATATTTTTGATGAAATTTGAGAGCTTTCTGACCCTGCATAGACAGCAACGCAACTGACACGTTCAAGGCCCAGAAAGGTAGTAAGGACATCATTAAAATAGTCCTTGTAATGTCAGTGGTTCAACCGTAATGTTATGAAGCTACAAGAATACTTTTTGTGAGCAAAGAAAGCAAAAATAATGACTTTATTCAACAATTCTTTTTGACACAGGACATAGAAACTGAATGTGCTGCAGTTCTGTTTGCTTTTCACAAAAAAAAAAAAAATTCTTGTAGCTTCATAACATTACGGTTGAACCACTGACGTCACGTGGACTATTTTAACGATGTCCTTACTACCTTTCTGGGCTTTGAATGTATCAGTTGCGTTGCTGTCTATGCAGGGTCAGAAAGCTCTCGGATTTCTTAGTTTGTGTTCCGAAGATGAACAAAGGTCTTACGGGTTTTGAACGATATGAGGATGAATAATTAACGACAACATTTTTATTTTTAGGAGAACTATCCCTTTTAATTTCACCATTTAAAAAAAAAAAAAAACATTTATTTTAAATCAAAATTTTAGTAAAGAACCTTTTTGTTTGTAAAGAAACCTTACAAGCAAATTCTTGTAAAGTTTTGTAAATAAATTCGTATGTAGGCACAGTTTACATTTGTTGACAAATCTAATTTCAAGCATTTATACATAAAACTTCAGATCAAATACTTATTTTAAAGATTATTAATAAGACAAAATGCATGAGAAAACTGTTTTTGGATGGATCTACCTGTTAGTTTCTGTTGTAGTGTTATTCGACTCTTCATTATCCACATTGCGCAGGCGTTCCTGACGGGCTCGTCTCCGGCGCTCCCGAGCCACTTCCTCATCATCATCGTGAGAGTTCATCCTGTAGACACGGTGGGACACAGGCATGTAAGTAAAGACTCTCATTCTTCAGTATGAATGCAGACAGACAATACTGACAGATATATGAATGCTTCTTGGCTCAGTGCTGAAAGAGCGTGTGGGAAACAGACTTCATAAACTTTACATCACCCCGAGGAGTCAATAATGATTATACGAGCAAATGTGAGCTTGAAAATGAATCTACACAGTCTACTAAAAATATAAACAGATTTTAAACTAAAAAAATAAAATAGAAATTCCTCATGTGCATAAATTTATGCACAAAATGTACCTATCTATTCAACATTTATTTTTCTGTTATTTACATTTAAATTCATAAAATTATGAATACAATTGCAATTATAATATTAATTATTTTATTTATTTATTTAAATTAAAAATTGGTCATGCTGAGAATTGTTGTTTATTGCAATATACAAAAGATATTCTTACAAAACATTTAGTGCTGTCAAATGATTAACCGCGTTTAATTGCATCCAAAATAAAAGTTTTTGTTTACATAATATATGTATGTGTACTGTGTATATTTATTATATATAAATATATTTAATGTGTGACCCTGGACCACAAAACCAGTCTTAAGCAGCACAGGTATATTTGTAGCAATAAGCCAAAAATTCATTGTATGGGTCAAAATTATAAAAATAAAAAAAAATTATGCCAAAAATGATTAGGATATTAAGTAAAGATTATGTTCCATGAAGATATTTTGTAAATTCCCTACCCTAAATATATCAAAACATAATTTTTGATTAGTAATATACATGGCTAAGGGCTTCATTTGGACAACTTTAAAGGTGATTTTCTTAATATTTAGATTTTTTTGCACCCTCAGATTCCAGATTTTCAAATAGTTGTATCCAAATATTGTCCGGTCCTAACAAACCATACATCAATGGAAAGCTTTCAGATGATGTATGAATCTCAATTTTAAAAAATTGACCCTTATGACTGGTTTTGTGGTCCAGGGTCACATATATAAACATGGCATATTTTTCTTATATATATATATATATATACACATACATGCATGTGTTTGTATTTATATATATATATATATATATATATATATATACACACAAAATAAATATACACAGTATACACACATATATTATGTAAACAAAACTTTTATTTTGGATGCAATTAATCGTGATTAATCGTTTGACGGCACTAAAAACATCACAGTGGTACCATGGTACAATAATGGTATTAAATGGACATATCATGCTACTAAATGTTTCTGTGATATATAATATAATTTAAATGGTATAACCTTGGTATAAACATGGCAATACGATTCCAATACCAATACTTTTCAGTTGACTGAATTAGACCTTGAGATTCATATAAACAGTTTCTTGTCTTTATTTATGCTTGGTTTGCCAGCTTGCATAAGATACTGGTCAGACCCAAAAACCTCAACTGTAATGAAATCTTTGAGGCATGGGAGTATACAGAGAGAGGTCTGGACTGCAATCTGAGGGGAAAGCTTTGTTAGCATCCTAGCGTCA
This sequence comes from Onychostoma macrolepis, assembly GCF_012432095.1. Classification (NCBI taxonomy): domain Eukaryota; kingdom Metazoa; phylum Chordata; class Actinopteri; order Cypriniformes; family Cyprinidae; genus Onychostoma; species Onychostoma macrolepis. The sequence goes on along the minus strand of NC_081179.1, from coordinate 13,571,337 downwards.
TGGTAAATTAGCAAGATTGTAAACTTGGATGCCAAATGTACTGTTTTCCCTCAGAGTTGCCTCATTGTCGGACTCAGATGTTCTCAAATTCTCCGTCTTGCCGTTGTAGTTGTGCGAGTCCAGCCTGGCTTGAGTTTGCCATGGCATGTTGGTGTTTATAAGACAGTGAGAGCTCTTGAAATGGCCAATTGATGGAGGATGGGTTTTATTTTTTCCCCCTTCTCCTCTTCACTTCCCTTCCCAATCATTTGCAGATGTTGTAGATGGTAGAGAGAAACCCATAACAGGGGCCACAATTCTGTTTCTCCATCCCGAGACCAACAGCGGAAATCCGAAACAATCCGTTCCTCTCAGGGAGTTCCATATGAAAAAGGTCATCCAAAAAGACAGTCAGATGGAGTATCTGCGATTTTTCCTGGAAGAATACAGTCTGTCTTCTGTAAGAAGTGTTGCTGGATGAATACAATAGCTTTCAGACCTCCAGTGTGGCAGATGAAATGCAAAGAGAGATGGAGGGAGAAAGCTCACACTCCTGACAGATGCTGAAACATAATGGCTGAATATTGGAATAAAAGCAGCAGTCAAAACATTCCAAAGTCTGTGGAGTTTCCTTAACCTGCTGCAGAGAGATTCAGCACGACAGGCCAGATTCCCATTGTACTGAAGACCAGGGCTGCATTGCATTTCTCAAAAGCTGGTGCCAATGGCTTCTAAAATCTGCTTAGGTTTACAATGCTTTTGGGAAGCATTAGCTAGTCAGAAATACATAGCTGTGCTAGTTTCATGTATTTCATATCACTCTGTGGTCTTTTTCAAAAATTCAGCTTAAATTAATATTTCTTTTACATTTAGTTATAATGTACAGCCAGTCTGTCATGATAACTAAATAAACTCCTTCAGGGTGACAAGAGACCCCTACTTCTTGGTTATTTTGTTATAATAACAGGACATCATCCACTACATATATCTTTTTTTAGGTGAATAGATGATTATGTATAATATACTGTGAAAACAACAACAACAAAAAAACATATTTTAAAGGTAAATGAATATATAAAAATAAATAAATAATAATAATAATAATAAAACATCAAAAATTAAAACATAAAAAATCTAAATTACATCATTCAAAATAAAATTATTATTTATAATTTAAAATATGTCAATATTTAACTCTTTAAAAAAAAAAAAATAGCAATTACATTTATGGTGAAAATCTATATTACCTTCAACAAGACATTGCATGTATTTATACAATAAAGTATTTTTTATTACAAGTACATGGATTTAATATTTCATGTCCATTTATTATAATGTACAGTTAGTCTGTCATGACAACAAAATAAACTCGTTCAGGGCGATAAAAGACTGCTGCTTCAATGTTATTATGTTATAATAACAGGACATCATCCACTACATATTTCTTTTTTTTTAGGTGAACAGATGATTATGTATAATATACTGTAAAAAATCATAATTTTAAATGTAAAGGAATGTAAAAAATAAACATTAAAAATGAAAACATCAAAAAAAAAAAAGAAGAAAACATTAAAAATTAAATTTTAATGTGCCATATTATTTTAAATTAAAATGTGTCAGCATTTGTTTAAAATATGTTTTAAAATATAAATTGCAATAAAATTATACTATAAGTACATGTACTTTTAAGTACAAAATACAAGTCATTTTATAATGCGCTATGAAAGAAAACAGTACAAAAATGTTCCCAATGGTCCTTGCCTTGCTGTGGAAAGGCCTTAAATTCATCATGTGACCTTCACTCTCTTGAATCCTCTAAAATGCATCAGTTAAAGCCTAAATGATTGGTAAAGTGTTATGTCAATCAGAAAACTGAAGTAATATTGAGAAATCCTTTTTGGGACCCTTAAAAGATGAATGAAGACTGAATCCCTATAATTCACATGCTGATTAAATGAATGAGAAGCCACATCATTTCTTTGACAATATAGTTGATACTTGAAAATGAAATTGGACAGAATTATGATGGCATTGTTCTGAAGTGGTAATATGCTGAAACTATTGAATAAGCAAATATGCTGATGCATCTGGTGAGCTGTTTAATCAAGCACAAGGGATTTATGGGCGATGCCATGTTCACTTCCTTTGACATAAATAAGCGGGTTCTCTCCGTTGCTGTTTTGAACTGGAAACCATGACAGGCAGCTGGGATTCGGGGGAGTTCAGATACTTTGGCATCAATAATTTTCATACAGAATATTTCTTTTCCAGATATGATTCCAATAAAGTTTGTTTTCTCCACTACAAAGCCAATGGATGTGGTAGAAATGCCTTGAGGTTTCTTTCTTGAGACTCATCCATCTCAATAAAGTTTCTCTCTCGGTCATTCCAGCACATATGCACTGCAGTTTCTGAGACCAGACTGAAATATGACAATGTGCAGCAGAAGTGAAGGATTGTGAAGAAGAGAAATATATTCCGCACACTCCAGAGTTTAACATGCACACAACAGGAGAATGTGTCAGAATTCATCATTTCTCCAGATAGAAGTTATTAAGTAAGGCGTGGTGGATTTGGCTTGAGTATTCGCTGGACCTGAAAGTGATTTTTATCAAAGGTTTGATTTCCTTTTCTGCTTTGATTGTTCCCACAATGAAGCATAAAAGTGGCTTTCATTTTAGTGTAATTTATTTTCCCCTTTTTTTGTCAGTCCACTTTCTTTTAGTTGAGCTGAGACCACTGGGTCAAAGATAAATAAGAGTATCTATGAAAATGAAAAAATCTTTTTAAAATGTAGTTGCCAAGATTCTAAGAAATGTTCTCTTTATATTCTATGGTTTTAATATTTAAATATTAAATATTTTTCTAGGTTAAAAGTATGTTTTAAACATACAATATTAATTCATAAATATCATGAGGGAGGGTGTGGGGAGTTGACACCACACAACATTTTACAACCTAAACTAACCTTGCCCTGTCATAATAATCAATCAAATTGTCATAAAAAAATCTGTCATAAAAATTATTAAAATATTCTGATGTTAAAAAAGGTTAAATCAAGTATTATTGAAATACTATTATAGTTTTTATTAATATTTTAAATTTTAGATTTTTAAAATTAAATTTTTAATTTTTAAATTAAAAGTTTTTATTTTTATATTTTCTGTTATTTTCATTTATTTAAAGTTTTAGTAATTTTTTTTTTTTCATTTTTAGTAGTTTTGTTTTTGAATTATAGTTTTTATTAATTTTTACTTCAGGTTTAGTTTTTGCTATTTTAGTACATGAAGTTAAACTAAATGAAAAATGTTGCTTTGGCATCTAGCTGAAATAAAGTAAGGTTTATATATATATATATATATATATATATTTTTATTTTATTTTTTATTTCAGTTAAAATTTATAAAATAGATTTTAATATTAAAAGATTATTCCAAACTAGATATTAAGAATTTAATAATTATATATAATATGTTAATATAATTATTTTAATGAACATTTAATTTTATTTTATTTAGGACTGCTGTATCACTTAGTCTATATGACATTTGGACTGGATCTGGACAAAATAAATAAATCTTAAGTAAGAAATTAAAAACATGCTCATCAAGAAGAAGTGGCAGAATTTCTTAATGAAGTGTATTTTATGTATTTTTAATAAATTAATAGAAAGTGTTATCCTTCTTTTCTGAATTTTCATCACAAAGACTATTGTATAAAACTAAAAATATCCCTGAGGATAAACACTGTAATCTTCTAGACTCTAAATATTGCAACTGCAAGACAGAAAAGCATGGAAAGTGTGAGGCTGATAGGGTATGTTATTGTTAAGAGTATCTAACAACCAAAAAAACTGGAATGATGCAGAGCTAACATCCGTAGCTCTTCCAAGTTAACTATACCGTCCATTAACACCACCACCACCTCCAACAAATACACAAACAATACAAAACTGATCATGTGCATTCCAGCCTACGTGAAGATGTGATCATATGTGCTGACAGTCATGTGTAACACTATTCTGTGCATTCATCTGTTCTCATTCCCTCACAAAGAGCAGTAAAGCATCTGTCATCTCCAGTAGTACACATCTGCGGATCAGTCCTTAAATGGAGCGCTGGACAGTGGGAGTTATAGAAAGATGGAGAAACTGCAGCTCTCGGTCTATGAGTGGGCCAAGTCATCCTGAACTATAAACACTCTGAACAAACCTGACCTGCCAAACCCACACTGCACATTACCCATGCTAATACACAGTTTTTATGTATTTCAAGAATTAATATGAAGAGAATAAAGTTTTGCAAGCCTTTTACCATGACCATTTTAAATGTCCATATTTTTCATATTACACAAGAATGTTAATGTTCGCTGCTGGGTAGCACTTGAAGCAGTTCTTGAAATAAAGACGGATTTCCACAGAAGGTTTGCGTCAAAACAAAAACACATGAATAAATCTAATCTGATTTAAACAAACCCAGTGTAAACACAGACTAATTGACGTGTACAAAAGACCAATAATGCAATGGTATACTATTTCTCTTTTCTTTATAATGACACTAAATATTTCTCCTTTAGTTAGCTCCATTGGGTCCACTTATTACATTTTTTATTTTTTATTGCTTTTTTAAATTTATTTTTTAAGTATCCATTATTCTTAATGTTGATTCTCATTTGAAATTTACTATAACAATTTTTTTTATTGATATCAGCATAATTTAGACAGTACAACAAACTACAATGATTTAAATTATACATATTTTGTAATTACAGTAATACAGACAATAATAATAATTTTGCATTAAAATAATGATAATTACTGAAAAAAATGCTTAATTTTCTGAAATATAATTTTGAATTTATTAAAAAATATTTCCGTTACTTTGAAATAAACTTCAGTTTCAAATTTCAAAAACTTTTTTCAAGTAGTTGCCAAGGCAACTTTTCTTATTTTAATTTATTTTAACTTAATATACTAAAATAACTAAAACCAAAATAGACAATTATTAAAATAAAACAAATGAAAAACAGAACTGATTCAAAATACTAATTTTGATTATAAGAGTATTTAATTGATACTAAAATAACACCCTACACTGTAAAAAGTGAAAGTTGACTTAACATAAATATTTAGGAAACCCGTTGCCTTAAAATTATTAAGTACATAATAATTTTTCAAAAAAAAGTTAAGTGAACTTGACAATTCAAATAACTTATTTTTTTAATTACCATTTACTTGGCAACGGGTTTCCTCAATTTTTTTAAGTTAAGTCAGCTTATCACTTTTTACAGTGTATTGCACTGAGATTTCAAGGTTTGAACATTAAACTAAACTAAACCTAAATTATGCACATCCCATCTGCCAGTGTAACTAAAATATATATCCAATGTGTGTCTGTCTAAAATCAGATATTATCTGGATTTACTCTACCAACCCGTCAACTGTAACAAAGCACTGTAAATGTAGGAAGACATTTACAAGCATGTCAACCTTTATAAGGAATAGAGAGGAGAGCAGAGGCACGGTTGTTTGGATGACGCAGACACAGGCCTCTCCAACTTGGCCAGACTATTACAGACAGCACTCCGGTGGCTTAAAATAGTATTAAACTCATCATCGGGATGACAGCGATCTGAATGTTATTGCATCATCTAAAATTATGAATCCCATTTGATAATGGAAGCAATTGAGAGCAAATTCAAAATGGTAAATAATGTGTGTAAATTATTGTGTTTGTGACTTACTTCTCTGCCTCCCGCTGCATCTCTTCTCGCTTTTGTCTCCGCAACTCTCTGCGACGCTCAAAATCAAAGTCCTCGTCCATGATTCACACAGAGCTCTTGGGGTACAAGCTGAAAGAGAGAAAGACAGTCAGACAGGGTGGGATTTATAAAGATTTGAACTGTCCTGATCGCTTTAATTCAAAGTCAAGACGCTCCCTGTCAGCTGTTTGGCTTATAACTCACCAGGACCACAACATTCCAGTTTCTTGATCCATTTCCCTGGAACAACTACCAGGAAAGGCAAGCTATGCCACACATTTAACTTCACCACTGATCTTCGCTACTCATGGACATATTATTTTTAAGTTTCAATATCCTCTTTAACTCTCGGCTCTTGCCATACAATGTTTGTATAATGAATCATGTTAAGAATTTATATAAGCTATGTATCGTTTTAATTTTCCATCTTGAAGTATAGCATTTCCTGGTCTTCTATATCATTCAAATTAATCATTCTTTTGTGTTTTCTGCTTGAATGCCCAACATCAAACAGAGCTAAGGAAGTGGCCAATTTTATTTAACCAGTGCATGTTTGATTACATTCTCTGGAATAATGAATAATGTAAACAAAGCCAAAAAATCTAATTGTGCTAGAAGGGTAAAGGATGTCATAAAATAGGGTTTCCTGAACAACAAACCAAGACCCAAGGGCCTTCACCAATATTGAGGGGAAACATCTAATTCCTGGAATGAAATAGACTATATCATAACTTGATAATTTTGTTATATCACTAATACAAAAAAATAAAATAAAATAAAATGATGGTTTCCCCAAACACACACCTCATCTGTCATTGAATCTTATGAAGCCATTGGTTGAACCAGCGTTGATGTAGAAAACGCCAGTGTTTTAGGCGGGAATTATTAACCTACAAATTGGCAATGCTTACTTAGTTAACTCTGTAATAATGAACTGGGATTGAAGAAAGTAGTTTAAAATATTTAACAGAACATAGCAAAGAATGTGTCCCTGAAATATTCATCTTACAGTCAATTCTGTGCTACTTGGCATCTCATCATCATCTGTGGAGATAGGATGAATCCCTGACGAAGCAGTAATGAAGACCTAGCGCTTTTCCTGAAAAAATGCCCGGTTTTTATGATTTTGGAAAAATGTGGAGCTGTAGGTCACCATGGCAAATTCTGTCAGGTGCAAAGCAGTCATGTGTCAGCCAAGCAGACGTCCTCATAAGGGTTTGTTTATGTGTGGCCATTAGACACTGCTATAGACTGTCATTGCCACTCGAGTGCTTCTTATTTAATAAAACCTTTTTGGAATGACTGCTACTATTTAGTGCTCCAAACTGCGACTAAAACGGTAACGAACGCGACAACAGATAAAATTGCGCGACAGTTTTGTGACCATTGGATTTTATAACGTTACAGTGCGCTGTAATGTTTTCTGTCCGAACTCGACAACGATCGCAAACATGACACTGATTCGCGAAAATGACTCTTTTGAACCGGTTCACACGCGTGATTGATTAGCGGTTTGAATCGTTACCCCTGATGTACACTGCATGCGTAAGCAGCGCGTATTTTTTTCGGCGCCCATGTTAACAGATTAGAGCATTCACACCGCACGCAGAGGCGGCGCGGCAGCGTGTAGCAGGAGCAGAGCAGAAGCGGCAGTGCCGCGATAGTTTCGGCGCCGAGTCTATTTTTGCTGCGCCGCTTACGCTGAATTAAAGCCACAGTGCATTTTTCTTGATCAAAATTGACCTGATTAACATGAAAAATGACACATTTCACGTAAAATCATGTGAGGTGTTTCTTGTTTCACAATCACGGGGTAAAAAGCACACTGTATTAATAAATACGTAGCTAAAAAAAATAAATTGATTCTAGTGTTAATACTTGTTCAAATAAATCACTTTAGCAAAGTTAGGCTATTTTCTGCTTATTTTGATAAATCATGTTCAATAAATATAATGTCATTAAAATGTTAATACAAAAATATATTTTAAAATACAGAAACAAAATAAAAAGTAAAGATTCTGAAAGCATTGAAGGAGCTCCCATAATAAGATAATATAGATTTACAGTAGTAACAACACATTTTATTTTTAAATATGATGGTTTCATTATAAACATGGTGATTATCTCTAAGGTGGACACCCAACATAATAGGCTATACGATACCATATGAACCATGTCCTGTCAGCAATTGGAAAAGTCAGCCATCTATTAAATATCATGTTAATTATTGTGCCTTTCGCCGCAACAGCAGGGGCGCTTTTTACACCAAATACCATATTTTTTACATATTCTTCTAGTTATTGAAAAACTGTTGCTTTAATTATCTTAAACCAAACTGGTAATCATTAAGACCTTTGTCTCAAAATATATTAAATAATTTTAGCGATTCTCATTTTCTACTTAAATCTACAACATTAAAAAAACAAACAAACAAAAAAACATCAAATATTAGATTTAGCATAGAATCAACTACACGAAAACACATCACTGCCAGGAGTTATTGCCCACTTCAAAGGCCTGTTTAAATTATTAAAACTAGAGGCATTTATTAACTTTAAGATTACTTTTTATCATGTAAACTATATGTACAGCATGTTATACACGTGACAGAGGGGAACACGGCACTGCCCATATCAAAGCACATGACAGACAGCTGTCGGAGAACACCTGAAAAGCGTGACCGAATGAACGATACTCGTCTGTATTTGCAGTACACAAGCCGCGGTTTAGCTGCGCGCGACAAACGCTGGCAGTGTGAAAGCACGATGGGCGCGCGCTGCTCACGCTCTGCATACGCGCCGCTTCTGCGCTGCCTCTGCTCTGCTTATGCGTGCGGTGTGAAACCGGCGTTATGATGAACTGTGATGAATGGTTCCTGGGACAAAAAATTATAATGAAACATTTACGAGCCAAACAACTTTTTTAATTTTTGCCTTGAATGTGTGCTGTATGGACTAGTGACACTTAAAAATAAAATGAAGAAATACGTTTTCAATTTAATTATTAATTCAAATAAAAAATGGAAATAGGCTATATCACATTTTAAATGGACGCATTGGTTTAGAATTCATGTTGGTTAAATAAAATAATAAATGAAATCATTTAAATTAGCATTTTTGAGGGTAAAATTTTTTTTGCGAGTTTATTTTCTTTGTCGTTTGGTCAAATACTTTTCTTTAGTTCACCCAAAAATGAAAATGTTGTAATCATTTACTTACCTCTGTTGTAATATATATATATATATATATATATATATATATATATATTATTCCCCCATACTATGGCAGTCAATGATAGAAGAAAGAAAGAGATTGGAACAACATAAGGGTGAGTAAATGATGACAGAATTTTTTATTTTTGGTTGAACTTTCCCTTCAAAAAGTGTCTTTGGAAGTCAATATAAGATGGACTGTAATTGGAGAGTATATACAGATTTAAATATGTCCATTTATTTTTCAATAAAAAATTATTTATTAATTTATATTGTTATTATTTTATTGAACCACGTTTTATAACATTGATTAAAATGTATAACTTCTTGCTTCATTTTATTTTTAAGCATCAGTCCTAGACTAGAATTTGAATACAGTGGGGTTCTGAGAGCACTTTAACATCTGTGACAGAGAACTTGGTTGGATAATTCTGTTAAGGATTTTATAGTCCGTCTCTCTGCAAGACACCAGCCTCCATTTTATATTATAATACCTTTGCATCGATATGGGAACAATTAGGTTGGTGGTGTCACAAAGCCTGTTCTGTGTTCTTCTCTCCATATCACATGTGTGGAGCGCTGGGCCAGACAGAAAGCGCCCAGCAGGCTAGAGGTGAGTGGACTCCTTGGACGGCTGCTTCCACTGGAGCTGCAGGCATGTTTGGTTTGGCTCTCCTCCAGAGGCAGAGGAACAAGGCTCTTGCACCAGTCTAAAGAGTCTCCATATGTGTGTAAACTGAAAAAGTCCGGTAATGGTGACCTCATGTGAGGGCTTTCTGGGTGACAGACGCATAAGGCTTTCCTGAACCCTTTTAACCCCTGCCTACAACCTGTCACATCTGTCAGCAGAAGGCTGATGTGCTTTGAACACTGGGTTAATGTATTGCAACCACGCATAAGACAATATGTATGCAATTTCCTACATTTGCATTAAGTTTGATGTGAGAAAGTGTTTCAGTGGAGCACTTTTCACTGCATTCATCAAATCAGTTTTTAACACTTTTGCCAGTTTTACAAATGAAATTTGTACAGTTGCCTGCACTTGTTTTTGTATTTGATCCCATGGACAAGCATCAGTCCTGTTTTACTAACCGTGGTAGACCAGGCATTTATTAGTTAAAAATTAAATGGTCAAAATGTCATGCATGAGTTAAGTCCATAATATTTATATATTAAAAAAAAAATTCATTAAATGTTAATAGTAATTTTTCTTAGTGAGTATAAGAATTTTAAAAACAATTTAAATGACAAGCATAGCAATTACCTTTTTAATGTTAGATTTCTTTAAATACATTGCTGATAATTTCAGTTTTCATTTCATTTTATTTATATTAAATTAATTATTGAAATGTTTTAAGATGAAATTTACTTTTCTTTCTTTTACATTCCTAAAACTCCTTTATTTAGACTACCTTTTTTCAGTTTTAATGATAAAATTGCAGACTTTCATTATGGTCTGTAACTTTTAAACCCCATTGCATGTCTCGCACTCTAGCAGAATAATATATTTCTGTAATATATTTCCATATGTTTGGACAAAACATGAGGACTTGATAAAGGAAATCAACAACTTCAGGAACAAATGGAGACACTGAAGAATTCAGGAATTTCCTCAAAGCAAAATAGCTGTTAAAATAGAGGTTAATAAAACCAGACTAAGTGATCTGAAGAATTCAAAGGCATTTTCTTTTTCTGTTCCATTTCTCTTGCTCATTACAGAACGCTTTTGGGTAGTGGGCATGTTATACATTTCCCAGACGCCCTTTCGCTGTCCAGTCTTCCTACCACAAGCTACCATCAAGTCCACAAATCATTTCCACATGACGGACATGGAGAACATATTCTAATTTATACATCTGTTACTGATTCCAGGTCCTGGGCAATTTGCCCTCTTCATGGTATTCATTTTTTTATGCAGAGAGTTTGAATGCATTAGACTTCTCTAGAATGACCAACATAATGCTTTTGCACTAAAGTACACAGATGGAAAAAAAGCTTGAAATGAAATGAATCTCATTAGAACTTTTACAATACAGACTGACAGATCATGTCCAAATCTGTTAAAAAGATTTACATAGCGTATCTTAAGCCCGTAATTGAATTTCTGTGTGTCAGGAAGTCAGCATTTTAGAGCTGTTGCTACCACCCAGGTAAGACTGGGTGAAGTCGTTTACAATGACATAACGAGCTGTCTAGTGGGTTTTCAATAAAGCTTTATTATGTGCGGACAGGACAAACGTGTGGAGCCAGAATACACATCAGGGCGGATCTATGTCCGAGCCAAAACCAACGAGAGCTGTGCAAGATGCTGAAACGATTTTCTAGTCACTGATAAAGTACCTGCTTTCCATTTGATTTATTCACTTATTCAGACCTTTAGACACAGTGCATGAGAAAGGAGTATTAAGGTAGCTATGCTTTTTTTTATGTTTCATCTCTCTTGCATCACTCTGTGGTCTCCTTCTGGTGATAGGCCTAATGAAATAATTTCACATTTAATATTTTATGGTCATTCTTTTATTTATTTGCTCACAGTCACAAGATATAACAACTTAAAGGGAGAGTTCACCCAAAAATGAAAATTCTGTCATTAATTACTCACCCTCATGGTGTTCTAAAACCACAAGTTCATCTTCTGAACACAAAAAAAGATATTTTTGATGAAATCTGAGAGCTTTCTGACCCTGCATAGACATGTTCAAGAAAGGTAGTAAGGACATCGTTAAAATAGTCCAAGTGATCAACCTTAATTTTACAAAGCTACGGGAATACTTTTTGTGCTCAAAGAAAACAAAAATAACGACTTTATTCAACAATTTCTTCTCTTCCGTGTCAGTGTTCGATGCACATTCAGTTTGAGTTTCATTAAAAATATCTTAATTTGTGTTCAGAAGATGAACGAAGGTGTTGCGGGTTTGGAACGACATGAGGGTGAGTAATTAATGACAGAATTTTCATTTCTGGGCGAACTATCCATTTAACAAAAATTATGATTTTATTATTTTTTTATACTTTTAGGGACCTTATTCCACCTTTGTTACACTTGTTGCTGGTCAAAAATGACCAGCCTACAAAAAATTGTTTATAAATTGCTATATTATTACTAAATATTGGATTGTTTTTTGTTTTTTTTCCATAAGAACAGGTTTTGTATTTCTTTTTTAAACTGATAGGCCTCATTGATCTGAACGTATGCACCTTAGTTTTTGAGTGAACATTGCCAAAATTATGTCATAAATAGTGCTTTTTTATTTAAAAAAATAAAAAATAGCATAATGAGAGATCTGGTTATTTTTAGTTATTTATGACCAGGAACACCAAATTTGGTGGATTTTTTTGGCAAAACATAATTGTTAAGTAGTCATGTAAAGTAGGATAATGTACATTGTTCAATTTTTTGATTCCACATACCCACAAATATATAAATGACGCTATATATTTTCATGTATAAAGACATATTGACACTCAGTAAAATAAAATAAAATTATATAATATTCTATGGATTTGTTTTTTGTTTTTTTCAATTAGGCTGACACTTATTTATTTATCTTTATTTATTTTATTACTTTATTTAACTATGGGTGACATGGGTTCAAATCTGGAGTCATTTCCCACTCCCCCCACTCACTCTTCCTGTCAACGCACAGGCTAAAAAACTCACTGAAGTTAAACAACAAACTAGAACAAAGATCTTTTGCTCCTCTACAGCTTATTTGGACAACTTCTGAATTTATGAGGACAAGATGAAAGATTTAACTTATGGCACGCCTGTCATTTTATTCATCAAAACCATCAAAGACCGAGGCGGCGACATGTTGTGTTTTTGCTCAACCCATCTTTTTGATGTGTAATTAGCGTTAGTGCTGGCAATTACACCAAAACCTCAAATCACATCAAGAACAACATGCCCTTGCAGTAGAAGCAGCTGTACATTGGCAGTGAATCAAGCCCTCTCGAGCCCCTTCACTCCCCTGCTTCCGCCACACCAATCTCCAGATGCACAGACCGGGGATCCCCAACCAGAGATGCACTGAATCAACGGCTCGTAAAATTCTGACCCGATAAATATGTGAAGGCTTTTTGTGCCATGACGTGTAACAGGACGGAGTTGTTGCTCACTGGTGAGGCCTTGCATAACCAAACATGGTTAAAGATGCTCATCCTGTGAAACTAACATTGACTTCAGTTTAGAGTGCAAGACCTGGATTTCTAAACAAATACTGTATACTACTGTGGGAGTTTCAATAGTTGCAGTAATGCACGATTGCTAATAGTATATGAAATGCATGATGCATCATGGTTTTTTTAAATGAACATAAAGTAACAAATGCACTTGGATAAGAATGCATCAGTGATTAGTCATGACTCTTGATGTCTTAAATAGGCCACATGCAGTAGTTTTGCCCTCTGTCACCCTTCAGTCTTTGTGTAATGCCTCTCATTTCTGTACACCAGCTGTGAAGCATTGAGAATTTGGGGAAATGGGATTATTTAGTGCAGCCCTGCAGGCACTGGAGCACAAACTGTCCTCAGAGTCTTAAACTGTAGAGTCTTGATCATCTAAATGAGTCATTCTCTCTTTCTTTCGCTGACCTGCCCATTTCCTCCTGAATTAAGGGTAGCTGCACCTGTGCCCCTTACAGAACAGAAAACCTTCTGTTTCAGAATAACCCCATCATATGTCTTTGTCTAATTCTATGCCAAGGGCTACAACCTTTTAGCCACTAGAAACAGTCATAAATGTAATAGGTTTCACATATTTTTATAATTATAGGATGTGGACACACTGTTAAAAAAGTTCAAATTTTAAAGTCACCATGAAATCAAAATTGAAGTTTTATGGCTTTTAGTATGTACATGTTATGTGCTCCAAAACAATGAAAAAAATAACATTTACAAGATATAAGCATTCAAAACGTACAGTCTCTAATTTCCACTAATATGGATCAACGATTTTCATGACATCACCCTGCACTTCGGCTTCTCATCAAACTTTTTGTCCAATCAAATGCTCTCTAGAATCCAAAGCGTCCCGCCCCTTAACACAATAAATAACAATTACACTATGACCATATTTCTTACTTTTGAATTTTTTCGAAAGAAATCTCTTATGCTCAGACGACATCTAAGACTGAATCAAAAAGTACAGTGAAAACAATAATATTGTAAAAATATTATTACAAGTTAAAATAGCTTTTTTTGTATTTTCATATATATTTTAAAATATAATTTATTCCTGTGATGCAAAGCTGAATTTTACAATTTGATTGATATTTAACTGTAAATTGCTTTTAGTCTAATTATATTGCGTGTAATCTGTTGTCACATAATATATCATTTTTATCATTAATTATGTTCTGTCATTTTAAATCATTTTTACAGTGCAAGCAGAAGCACCATCTCCTTATTAAAACTCTTTGTCGTGCACATACTTTTGACATATGGTGAAGGTGAAGTAAACTTTGAATTATTATTATACATTCTTTAAAAATACTATTTAGCCTCCTTAAACTCTCACCAGCATTCAAAGAGGACATATTTGCAAACTTCTGTCTATTTAATGCATTCCAGCAGACCCCCTCAAGCAGTGTGAGTCAAACAAAACTGGTTTGGATTATAACCAGTTCTGTGCTTCCTATGACCACAAACAATCGTTTCCAATACGCCATATTCAAGAAAATATTAAAGGAGCTTCAACGTTTAAATGCGCCATTGGACAGGTGGCCAACTGTGACCGAGAATGGTGAGCAATAATTTTCATTCCATCTCTTTATTTAGCAAAACAACCCAAAAAGGTAAGAATGATCCCACTTTTAGCAATGTCCACAATTTTCCAAGTATACAATATTTCCTCAGAGTTTACAAATTGTTTCGAAAGTGCGAAGGAGGTGGACTACAGGACACCAAGATGCTCAAAAAGGAACCTTAACTGCAGTTAAACACATTCCAAATCTCCAGGGCAGCAAAACATTGATCATGGCCAGACAGATCCACATGTATCAGGAAGGAGATGGTCTCATGCCTAGTGGCTTATACCATGTAAGGAAAAAGGCCGACTTGGCACGCGCGCGCTTCAGCACCGAAGCTTTTCCACAGCTAGACGCCTGGATAACATATGATAAACAGTACGTTGCGGTGGAACACGTTCAAGGAATAAACCTTAAAACGGAATTTGGGATTTCAGCCTCGCAGCTGCAAATGTCTTCGTACATTTTTGATGGACCTACCCAAAGACAGTCCAGTTTCGTCTTACTGTGACCTCATGCCTTGGGAATGCTACATGTGCCAATTGTCCATCATCTTTGGTTAAGTGGTACTCCAGCTCCAATATATATAATTCCATCCCAAAAAATGTTTGCTGCATAATTCAAGGCAGCACTATGGAAACTCGGTCTTCAAATTACCTGCTTTTCAACATCTGGCAGCAGTGAAGTGTGTATTAAATGAGCTGTCTAAGGGATTGAGTCTTGTTATATATTTAACTAAACGAATGGCGCTAAAGGTCTAAATCCAAATCTTCTATCAAGCACAACTGAAATAACTATAGATTACTTTGAGGACATAATCTGGTTCGTATCCAATTCGCTCAGAACCGATGTCAGGATTTAGCCAATTTAGAAATTTAATGAGTGATTGTGATTTTTAAATGTCTTTATATTAGTTTTGAATATTCAAACTGCAATTCTTGCCAACCAAAGCACCAGTTCGAATATCATTGAGTCTTTTTATATTGTTGGATGATTCCTTTGAGCAAAATGAATCTAGCTGATCCTTGACGGGCCCCTGCTGACTCAGCATCCCTCCCTCTCTGATTTCCCCCCTGAGTCTGGGCACTAAGGGCCAGCAGCATTCCCAACCTCGATCCCATCCCACTCCGGAAGCACAGGGCAGTACTCCTAACATCCTGCCCGTAGCCTGTGCCAAGGCCCCGTTATCGCTGTGCACTGAATTGCCTCCAGATTCTGTTCAGCTGCACAAAACACACACACCACTCGCTGCTGCGGTGCATTCCACACACTGCTTCATCTGTCACGATCTGCACTCTGGGATAAAACAATGAGACCTTTTTTTCTTTTTCTTTTTAAAGGGAGGGAGGGGGTAAAAATATGATTTTATGTGATGATTAATGCTTTTGCAGTTAAATGTTTTTGATCAAAATTTATAATAATTTGTATAATAATAATAATAATAAAACACGTTTTTAAAATAAATATTTTGGTCTAAAATCTATAGTAATAATAATAATAATAAGCAAATTAATTTCTTATGAGAAATATTTTTTGGCTAAATTTGTTATTGTTATTATAAATATTGTGTGTGTGCATTTTTGTGACATATGAGGACACAAATTTGTATAACGACATGGGTATGACATAGGTCTTACAAGGAGAAGGTGATTTATGAGGACATTTCCCCATGTCCCCATATTTCAAAACGCTTATAAATCATACAGAATGAGTTTTTTCTGAGAAAGTAAAAATGCACAAAGTTTCCTGTAAGGGGTAGGTTTAGGTGTAGGGCGATAGAAAATACGATTTGTACAGTATAAAAACCATTACACCTAGAATGTCCCCACAATTCACAAAAACAAACGTGTGTGTGTGTGTGTATATAATATATATATATATATATTATATATATATATACACACAGATACATATATATATTTTAATGAAATATACTTTTTGAACTTTAATGCCCATACCGCAACCTACTCCTGGAATATTCACTGTATGTTGTAAAAATGTGACCTCTAGCCCCCGCCTCCCTCTCTGTGCAGCGAGCAGAGAGTGATGCAGGTGTGCTGCTGGCCGTTACACGCGCACAGAAACCCACTGCATGAGCTCATTCTAAAAACAACTAGTAGTTAGTGAACTTGTGGGAAACCCTCCAATTAGCTTGGACGGTAATTTAAAAGCAAGTATACAGATGTTCTTGACAAGGATCCAAGTGGCAGGTGAAAACAGCATTTTCAACACGCAATTCATTTGTCCACCGCAAGAGTCTCGCGCTGCCAATAAATTTAATTTCAGTAAATGATGTTGCCATCAGCATGTCTCTATATACGATGAACTTGTGCACAAGAATAATTCTAAATAAAAGCATGTCTATTTCAATTAAGAAAGATTTTCAAAGGTTAATTTGAAGGACTATGCTTGTAACCCTTACCTGTAAGGAACTGGAGCGGGTTTCAGCGCGCTGTCCAATTTTGAGGCGTGATCGTGCTGCTGAAAGGGCAATGCAGGAATTACATGAGTCGTGCCTCAACATTTTATAAAATGTGCAGCAGTTCAGACTCCGCCTCTGCTGAGCTCCATCACTTCAAAGCAGTTGGCAGCAGTCTTCCAGCGCTTTCCTCCATCCGTAAGTAGCCTAATATATCAATGTCATATTCTACAATCCTATCTGATATCGCCCCCAACAGAGCAGCTCAGTTAAAAATAACATCTTGTATTAAACCAACAAGTTTTTAAAAGCAGCAAGCTCAAAAAATTTAAATTACAATAAAGTTACACTGACCCTTCTAAGAAAACAAGATGCTTTACAATCGCTTTACACTGATTTAAGTTTGTTTTGTTGTAGGCTATTTTGGGTCAGTGTTAATTTGTTTTCTTTTGTTTGTTGTGTTTGGGATCAGTAATTATTAGTTTTTGCTTGTTTTGTTTTGCTTTGTTTTTGGGTCAGTCTAATTGGGCCAGTGTACTTTTATAAGTGTACATGCTTTGTTGTTTTTGCAGCTCCATGCAACTTATTGTAAAAAAAAAAAAAAAAAACGTTTGTAATTTTTGTTAACTAAACTGCAACAAATTGTCTGATTTTTAGTTTGTTACTTTTGTTGTAAATGTGAATTTTATTTTATCATGCATTTTTTTTCACATTTAACTACTATTAGCTACACTGTCATAAAATATTGCCATGGTAAAAAGCTTCTGCCATACTCCCAGTGGTTATTTTGTGATCACATTTTACTGTTGTTTGGTCAATTTTCATGGGTAAATCCCAGTCATTTCTATGGGAATCCATGTAACTGCGCATTTTGAAAAAAGCTGTTTAACTTGAAAGTGACTTCTTGTACTTAATATATTGCTTACATTAGATGCCAGTGAAATTTTGTTAATGTGACTGCACCTCTCTTACAATTCTAATGATATAAAAATAATATAATTATAATTTTATTATAATAAAATCACAAAAATTGTATAATAACTTATACACTGTAAAAAATGACTGTGATTTTAACGGTAAAAAACTGTGAAAATGCTACAGTAAAAACCTGTTAAATGGTTAACGGTAATTTCCTGTAAAATTTACAGGGAAAAAACGTAAACTGATGTTCCCAGAATTCCCTGCGTTGCATTTCAAATTTTGTTTGAATTTGATGTTTTTTTTCTTTGAAATAATTGTTTCTTCTTGTTTTTTTCTTATCAGTTATGTTTATTAGGGTTGTATGTTACCTCTAATGTTGTTAAATTAATGTTTATTGCATATTTCAGTTTAATGAGTCTCACCATGGTGTTTAGTGCTTGTGTGAATGACACTGTGCACCTTCTATATATGTTATTATTTAAAAGCTGCTTGTGATGGACTTTGGTTCATCATGTGACTTTCTCATCACCACCTGCATTTGGTGGTTATCAGTGTATTTCAAAGGTACAAAACAGATTTCAGTACTTTAATAAGTTGGTATAACATTATATCAGTTAATGAAATTGCGGTATTTAACTTTAAATGTAAGTTAAAACAGTAAAACCTAAAATGTTGTTACTGTATTTTTTACAGTTGAATTCCGGCAACCACAGCTGCCATTTTTTTTACCGTAAATATTTTTTTTTACAGTGTACATTTGGAATCTCCTTCAAAAAGTCTC
Organism: Onychostoma macrolepis; assembly: GCF_012432095.1. NCBI lineage: Eukaryota > Metazoa > Chordata > Actinopteri > Cypriniformes > Cyprinidae > Onychostoma > Onychostoma macrolepis. The sequence continues at coordinate 13,552,519 of NC_081179.1, read as the reverse complement.
TAAAACCTTTTTTTTAATTGCAATGAAGGTTACATTAGTTAGCATTAACAATAACTGTAATAACTTTAATATTTTGATTTGAAATATGCTATTTTGCAGCTTTGTAAATGTGCTTGCATGGTGTAAAGCTATTGTGTAGCCTACATACTTAAGTTTGTCCTGTTGAGCAACAGAGAACATCAATTAGGCTAGTTTACAGCCACATCAAGAAAATAATAGATGTTCCAGTAATGTCCCTGAACTATTGGCATGCTAACGTCCTACCCATAGACTGGCAGTGAAGACGAGGCTACATTGTGTCCAGGCCTTTCTGGTCTTCAGCCAAACTGAACAGTTCTCAAATTGGATCCTTGGCAGAGTTTCTAGAGTCAGATTCCTGTGATGTTTTTCTACTGTTTCGAGACGATGTTTTAAAGTTAGGACTGTGAAATCCATGTTTCAGAACACAGTCCATGAAAAATATCAGGTGTAATTAGAAACGGCCTGTCCAGTCACGTCTTCATAGCATCAGCAAATAAACTCAATGAAAATCACATTATTTTGTAATAAGCTTTGAGGGAGATGGATGTGGCACATTTTCCCAAGAGCATATAATGTGTTAAAATATATATTCGTCTAAGAGGACATTAAAGACCATGAGAACATGTTTTAGTGCTTCTTTTCAAACATTCCAGCTCAACAAGACAAATGTGAGCTATTAGGTGTAGCAAATATGTACAGTCTGCCAAGTGCTACATCCTATTGAATAACCAAAATCAGTTTCCTTATGTCATTAGTGCTTTCTGTAAAAACAAACTTACCATCCACTGCTATTATATTAAGATCAACATCTGTTCCACTGGAGAAATGTCTTCTCAGAAAACACTGTAGCACCTCCTCCTGGGTGTTTTATACTTTTTCACACACATCATTTAATACACATGAACACTTTTATATCTGTAATCTTTATTTGTATATATTATTCTTTCAGGATAATGCTTCAGGGATGTGCTAAACCCAGCAGACCAGTGCTTCTGGGTGGTGGGAAAGAAAGTAAAGCCACATCAGGTTAGCTATAATGTGCCATAACAGGGCTCAAACATATAGACATGTAACAGTGAAAGCCACTATGGCCATTATAACAAAAACAACACACATACATGTAACATTTCTCTACAGATACAGTACAGTGTTGAGCAACATTAAATACACAAAAACAAACAGAGGTATTACAGTGCACAGACATTCGAAACCACAGCTATGTCTAGGTTTTACTCACCAGTAAGACTGGTTTGTCTTTGCATTTAAATTGGTAAACGTTGGTGGAGAAATGAATGAGATACAAAAGAGCTAGTTTGTGGGTTGCGTTTGGCAGTGTATAGTAAACTCATAACTTAGTCTTAACACATATTATCTTAATATCTCTGTTAATAAATATGTTAGATAAAAACAAAATGTCCCTTTCAAAAAAAAAGTTTTAAAATACAGTCTAAAGTATGCTAACAGTGCTATTTAACATAAAATATTTTAAATAATTTATAATTATGCTTCAGACATCCAATGAAGTCTCTAATTTGAATTTTAAACAGTAAACTTAATAAACCTGAATATAAATATGAATTCAATAAGATTAGATTTAATCTGTCTTGGAAGTCCAGACAGTGGAGTGAATAATATTCTTGTTTTTACTATTATATTTTTTTTATAAAATTTTTGGAATGATTCCATTCCAATTGGGTTTATCTAAAATCATGGCCAAAAATATCGGCACCCTTGGTAAATATGATCAAAGAAGGCTGTGAAAATTAATCTGCATTGTGGCTAATGTGTATTAGAGAAAAACATATATTTCATAATGATATTTCCCCCCATTTTAAATTCTTATTATCCAATGAAAGGTTACATTTTTGTGATTTTTTTTTAAAATAAATGATCAAAAGGATTAACAATGCAGATTAATTTTCACAGCCTTCTTTGATCATATTTATCAAGGGTGCCGATATTTTTGGCCATGACTGTATATACACTACAGTTCAGAAGTTCAAGGTCAGTAAGATTTTTTTTTTTTTTGAAGAAATTATTTTTTCAGCAAGACTGCATTAAATTGATCAAAAGTGACAGTAAAGACTTTTACGTTGTTACAAAAAAACTCAAAAACTTCAAATAAATGCTGTTCTTTTAAACTTTCTATTCATCAAAGAAAAAATGCATCATGATTTTCACAAAAATGTTAAGCAGTACAACTGCTTTCAACATTGATAATAATAATAAATGTTTAAGTAACAAATCAGATTATTAGAATGATTTCAGAGTCATCTGACAGAAATTTCAGTTTAAAATATATTAAAACATTATTATTGTATTTTTGATCAAATAAATGCAGCCTTGGTGAGCTTAAGTGACTTATTACTGACCCTAAACTCTTGTACAGTATACCATTTTTAAATACAGAAATGGTTAAAAGAATATGTTGACCTTTAATACAAAATTCTATTAGAACACAACTGATGGATCACATTTTTTGCCCAAAGGAAGGCACCACTGGTTTTGCGTGGCCACAAATCCATTGGACAAATAAGCAAGAGCTAACAAAAACTAACACATTATTAAATAATCATTTTAAATAATATTATATCAATATCTACTTCATTATTTGGTCTACAGACCTCTTGCTCTGACAAAATATATGTACCAAGTGTGCATTTTGGAACAGTAAGCAGTGCTTCAAAATATTGACTTGTATAACTCTTCATGATTCCTAAAATACCACTAAACCAGTCTACCTCAGACACACCCTACAGAATGTGACCAAACTATCTTTACCAGGTGCCTCATGACTGCAGCTACTGAGTGACTAATAATCTTTCTTTTTGAACAGTTCCTATCTGAATAATTCTGGCATTTTCACCAATAAAATCCTTATTTATTTTGTGAATTAGCCTTCCCTTGATCCTCCACCTTTTTGATGGCAGCCTGAATTTTGGCCTGGTCGCCCAGAAGCTGACGGGGCTTGACTGGTCGAAGATCTTCATCCAGCTCCAGCAAGACTGGTACTCCCGTGGGCAGCGTTACATTCACAATGTCTGTTTCTGATATATCTGTTGGGAAAGACAGTAAAGGTGTGTAATTAAAATATTAAAATATTTAAGATTTATGTTTTACTACCAACTTCATTAGTATTACTATCCATTCTCTATGCTTAATTACTGCTAATATTTAAAGAGAAATATTAAAATTTAAATTAACTTTACTATTTTAATATACATTTAAAATTGAACTTATTCCTATGATGCAAAACTAAATTTTCAGCATCATAGTCCAATCTTCAGGGTCACGCGATCCTTCAGAAATCATTCTAAAATGCTGATTTGTTGCTCAAGAAACATTCCTTATAATTCTGAATGTTGCATAATATAATAATGCATAATATTATAGTTCCTTATAATTATGAATATTAAGCAGTTGTGCTGCTTAATTTTTTTGTGGACATATGATTCTTTGAGGAATAGAAAGTCCAAAAAGAACAGCATTAATCTTAAAATAGCAAACTTTTTGACCCCTCGTGATAACCTTCCAAGTGCTTTAAAGTCAAGGGTTATAGTGAATAGTATCCATGTAATTTTAACTCAGTGGCCTTTAGAAGCATTATATAACTTAGTTTTAAAGAGTTTGAGAAGATATTTTTAAACGAAGATTTTTGAAGCATGTTTTGACTGTTTTTTCGTAAAACTTTCATTGTATGGACCAAAAAAATAAAACAACAAAAATAAATAAAGCAAAACATAAGAAAAATAGTTTTTTGCATTCCACAGAAGGAAAAAGCCAGCAAATGACATGATGATGAGTAAATGATGACAGAATTTAAAAACAAATATGTTTCACCTTCCAAATGTTTAAGCAAAGCCCTGCAGCTGTTGCCATGTGCAGAGAGGAGGACCGTTTGGCCACTCTTGATCACTGGTACAATGACATTGTTCCAGTAAGGAAGAAGTCTGTCCAACACTTCCTTTAGACTTTCTGTTTTGGGCAGTTCCTCTTTTGGAACGTCACACGTACTGTATCGGCGGTCATTGTAAATTTCAGCGTAATAAGGATGTGACTCATCAATGGGGGGCGGCGTGATGTCATAGCTTCGCCTCCACAGTTTAACCTGTTCCTCACCATGGTTCAACGCCATCTCGGCCCGATTGAGGCCAATCAGGGCACCGTAATGCCGCTCGTTTAACCTCCAGGATTTGGTGACTGGGACCCACTCTTGTCCCATGGCCTCCAGCACCAACCAGGCCGTCTGGATGGAGCGGCTCAGTATGGAGGTAAAAACCTGGTCGAAATGGTACCCCTGCTCTTTCAGGAGCCTGCCGCATTCTTGGGCTTCCAGCACCCCGTTCTCGCTCAGTTTCTGGTCAACCCAACTGCAGAAGCGGTTCTCCTTGTTCCAGGCCCCCTCCCCATGTCGGAGAAGGAAGAGTTTGAATTTGGACATTCAGAAGAAACTGTACAGAAGCCTGAAAGAGATGCATATGCAGATACGTGCTATATAGCGAATTTTCAACTGCTCGATTGTTATATAATCAAAAATTTTAAACTTTATTATTGCCTACCTCCGATCTGCAAAATGCAACTAAAACGCATAAAGATATTAAGATATAATAAGCATATATATATATATATATATATATATATATATATATATAGAACCAAACTGGAGATTAGAACTGAAAGGTTAAGGGTCATGAACTAAATGTCAATGCTAATTTAACAAATGGTCTGACCAGCTCTGACCAACTCTTATTTTCAAACTCTAAAATAGGAAAAAATATCGCATTCACAGGCTAAAATGTAGGAGTATGTAAATATTGAAGTGAATCTGAAATTAAAAGAAGCGTTGTATCAAACTACTGCATTGTTGTCTCGCAACAGTTCAGTATATATAACACAACTGAACTAGCCTGTTAGCATGTCTTAATAACATTGCACAGTGCACGTACGAAACATCCTTATCTGTATCGATTAATTATAAATCTAAATGCAGATAAAATTAGACATGCCCATTGAAAATTACTATGAATTGTTATGTGCTTACCTTCAGGTTAGAAACCGCCCAACTCAAAGTAGCTGCAGCTCTGCAACAGGAACTATCAGAGCAGCATCAACAAACGCGAAACCGTTTACTTGAGTGACACTTCTTTCAGCCAATCAGCTACGTGTTCTCCATAAGTAGGCGTGTTTAAGAGTACAGTGGGCGAATTGGAACTGCCGTTATTTTGGGGTTGATAACGTCGGTTCAATTTCTTTTTAGGTTAATAAATTGAGGCCTACTTCAGTTTAATAAAGGAGTAGGATTACAGTAGGATTAGGATTATAGTGGATTACAACCGTGTTCATCTAATTTAACAGGTAAACCCAGTTATTTAATTTAAAATAGTTTTAATAGTTTTTTTTTTTTTTTTTTTCAGACTCTTATCATGTGAGAAAGTGGTATTTGCACCCAAAAACTCCAACAGAGAGCAATGCCAGCAAGAAAACTTGGAATTACTGGTGAAAACAGTGATAGCTTTATTGTTACTCAATATTCACACAACTGATCACATATAAATATTATTACAATATAAGCATTATTATATAATGACAAAAGCAATTGTATAATAATCAAATATTAACATAAATAAATGTTTTATATGTGTCAAAGCACATAATGTTTCCATATTTTAACTGATAAATGTGGTTAAATCAATAGCACAGCTTTGTGAATTTCTCATACAATTGATTTTCATTCATCCAGCTGTTTATGCAATAAAACAAATACATAACCACAATTAAATACCAGTTAAATGTATTGTATTTACATTTTTGAAATAACAATATTTAAAGAATTCATTATGCATTTGGTCCCGCAAATAGCTTCTTCCTGCCTTCCATGCCAGACATAGCATCCACATTTTTACGCCAGTCGGTCACTTCTTCTTTCTGCACAGATTACAAATAAATGCTTATTTCAATAACTCTTATTATTTGTATTTAACACACTGTCATGTTTTTCTGAGTCAGAGAGAGCATATTACATTAATAGTTCACCCAAAAATGAAAGATTGCTGAAAGTGAACTCAGCCTCAGGCCATGCAATAGTTTGTTTCTTCATTGAACGGATGTGAAGAAATTTAGCATTACATCACTTGCTCACTAATAGGATCCTCTGCAGTGAATGGGTGCCGTCAGAATGGGAGTCCACATGACTCTGTGTTTGTAAGAAACATATCCATCGTTGAGGTGTTTCAAATTTAAATGGTCACTTCTGGACAAATTATGAGAATATGATATTTGATTAGATCTTAAAAATGTTTGATTTATGGATATTTCTTCAGACGAGATGACTTTTCACTGGAGAAAGCAATATTATGGATAGAGGACTCATATTTTAGTTGGAAGCAATTGTTTGAAGTTAAAAACATCTTAATGTTGAATTTGTTTATTACAAACGCGCAGCTTTTTGCTTCATGACAATAATAACAATGGTAACTGATGGACTGGAATCGTGTGGATTATTGTGATGTTTTTATCAGCTGTTTGGACTCATTCTGACGGCACCCATTCAACAACAACAACAAAAATCTGCAAATATTATGTAATGAATTTAATATTGAAAAATTAAAGCACTGAATCCATAAAGTCTGAGTATGATATTGATGTCACAGCTTACCTTTTCCTCTTCCTTCTTCACTGTCTTGAGGTTAGCTTTAAAGTCAATGGATTCCTTGTGTTTGGCACCTAGCAGAGCCCCCAGCATGGCATCAGCAGACACCCTCACTCTCTTCAGGGCAGGTCTCTTCATTTTTCCCTTCAGCTCAAAGACTTTGTGGTTTAAATCTGCAATCTATAACAGAAGCATTAGTCAGGGCTATTAAAACAAAAGTATAAATTAATTAATGCATCAACAATGGCATTTTTAAAACAACAAAATGTACCTCCTTTTCATTTTTGGCAACTTTAGATTCAATGTCATATCGTTCCTCATCAACAATGTCAATTTTTTGATGGAGGTCTTTGCACAGATTCTGTAAACAGAGCAATGGCATGTAAGAAAGAATAGTTTCAAAAGCATTCTGACAATAGGCCAAAGAATAACAACCTGTAAGTCCTGTACTGACAGCCCAGACAGTTGGAGAGGAGGAGCTCTCTCACTGAGTGTTTGTTCTCTGTCAATCTTTTTCTGTTCATTCTCATCTGCCAGCAGTGTGCTGGCCTTCTTCAGTATTTTGGTCTGCATAGCCATATAATATTCATATGTAGATCACGGTGAGTTGTTCATTACAAATGGTTAAATAAAAAAATTTCACAAGTAAAGATCTTTTCAGAAACTAAAAAAAGAAACTTACCTTTAAGAATAACCGACGAGATGCCGAAATCTTGGGCTTTTTCTGAAGAAAAGAGCCAATATCAAACTAACAATACTGCGACTACCACAAATGCTGCAGTGTTCAATTTGATATAAAAAATATTTGTAAAGGATGTGTCAAATATTATTAAATACAGTGTTTAAATGTAAGTTACTCACCGCACTGACACAGATAGGGCCAGAAATGAAAACATATTTAACAATTAAATTATTATTACTTATTATAATTTAATATATGAATAGATTTAATATCGTAAATACTTTATTATTTCAATAATATTTATAAAACTTTTGAAAATACTTACACTGAATCAGACATTTTAGTGCCTTTGCTTTTTCCTGGAGGCTTACAAATGACAACATATTTCTTAAAAAAAATAAATAAATACTAGACTAGACACAAAAGTGCTTAGTATAGCCATACAGTACAGATTTAAATTGAAAACATTTAATATTTTTTAATTCATTTTGTAAAGTCAATGCAGAGATGTAGGGTAAGAAGCTATACCAAAAATCTATAACTACTATCTAACATGCATGAATTGCTAGCAGTTATTATAACCTGAAGATCCTTACCTCTCAGATGATGGAAGTATTACTGTTTTGGCCACAGGGAAGAAACTCTGCAGATTTATAGATTCTGAAGCACTCGTGAGAGGCTCACTAAAATAGACTACTGTCCACACCATTATTACTGTCAAATGCTTCACATCCCAGGCTGCAGAGTGACGGAGCATCTGGTGCTCAAGTGTACTTTATGTTCTCTAGACTAAGGGTGAGCTCAACAATACAACATTAATGAGACTATATGTGAATTGTATGTGCATTGCCTGATCTAATTTAATCTGAACTGGAATGAAGGCACCTGTTGTATCCGTTGGCGTTATTCTTCTTCCGTTTCTTCCGCCATTGCATCTATGGCAGCTCATAGAACCGCTCGCGGGAAAGTTGTGAAATTTGGCCCACTGATAGAGGACAATCTCAACATTAACCATAGCAAATTTGGAGTCTCTAACTCTCTAGCTTCAGCATTTGTCCAAAATTTCACTCATGTTTATGCTAATAACTTTTGAACCGTAAGGCACAGAAGGAAAATAATATTTTCCTCTGAATCCTTGGCTCTTGCCGAGTCGAATGAAAAAAAAATAATTCGTAAGTTTTTTTTCCCGCTATTTTTAATCGTTCGAAAAACCTACTTTTAGTCCTAGACGATTCGTCCGATTTTCACCAAAATCGGCTCAGATCATCTTCAAGACCATGCTGGCCAAAAGATATGGAAATTATGTTGATTCATCAAACCATTCTCAAATGACACGCTAACGAATTCTACGAAAAGCACGCAAAAATGGATCTGAGGCTATATCTCTGCAACGGTTTAGCGTATTGAGACCAAACTTGGTGTGTGTTGTATAACAAGCATAACCTGAGACTACCTGCAGTGTTTTGATGCAGTGCCACCTAGAGGTCAGGAAATACGAAAAATGGCTATTTTTGCTTATAACTTGACTCATAAAACTGGTCTCTTTAGATTCGAAGCATCATGCCAAGTCGAACCATATCCAATTTTCCCATGTCAGTCATTTTGGGCGTCGGCCATTTTGAATTTTGTAGTCAAATGCTATATTTTACGAACGCATTGACGTGTCGTTATGAAACTTGGTATGGGTCATCAGCACGATGCCCTGAAGGAGCCTGGGAAGTTTTGAGTCAAATATTCACATGCTTATAACTTTGGGTGTGGTCGACTTATTTTCAAGGGAGTCACCTTTTTAGACTCCTGAATCCTTGCCGAGTCCAGCGATACCAAACTTGCCAGGTTTTGCCTTATGGTTTGTGCAACGATTTTAGCGCTTAAAAAAAACATTTGCCAAATCTTAGAAACCGTTACTCCGATCGACACGAAACCACCGTAGGGAATTAGGAAATAGCGTGCCAGTTCAACTCTAATACCCAATTGTCAAAATTTTGATAGTAAGTGTCACAATAATGCAAACAAAGTCGGAAATCAGTCATTTTTTCTCTTCTCATATATAAAAATATATATAACTCCAAAACAAAATGAGATATTTTCACCAAATTTTACTCTTGGTGGCGCTATAATTGAAAAAACATGAAATTGCCATTGACTACAATAGAGTGTTATGATATAAAATGTTATATTTTTCAAATGCATTGGTGTACCATTACGAAACTTTGTATGTACCATCTAGACCATGACCTAAAAGTACTCAAAATGATTTGAGACAGTGCCACCTTATGGTCAAAAGTCATAATGAAATTTAAAATAAATGCTAATAGCTTTCTGTGAATTTTGCCTATTGTAATGAGACTGGTATTATTAGATTCCTTTGGTATCACTGTTCTCAGCATGACCCATGTTGCCATAGTCAGCCAAACTTCCTGTCTGCCATTTTGATTTATGTTTAAACCTAATTTTTCAAACTCCTCCTCAACCGTTTGTCCGATTTTCACCCAAATTGAGTCAGATAATTTTCAGACTGTGCTGACAAAAAGTTATGGATTTCGTGTCGATAGACAAAACCGTTTTCGTACAGTGCCACTACAAATTTTAGGCATGGTGCCAAAATGACTCTGAGGGCATATCTCTGCAAAGCTTTGACATAATGACAACAAACTTTGTGTGTGCCATTGTCACCTCACACAAAACACACCAAAATCATTTGATTGCAGTGCTACCTGTTAGTCGAAAGTGATAAGCCATTTAATCATTTTACTAGAGGTTGTCTTCATGATTTTTCAGCCATTTCAGTTGAAATCATCCTAAAATGTATCTGTAATTGCTGCTTGCAGCTATATTTATTCTTTTCGTGATTGTTTTTTATTGGATATACTGCATAGCTTGGGGAAAAAAACAACATCATTGCCACATATCTCATTTCTTTACAAGAAAATATTAATAATATTAACATTCTATTTAAAAAGGACATTCAAAAAATCTATGAAGACATTATGTTGGAATATCGAACTAGCCTATATTTTAATATTTTCATAAAATTTTAACTAATTCAGATCTGAAATCACAAATATTTTCACAACCATCAATAAGGGACCTTGAACATGAAGAAGTGATGACTGACATGCTGAGTGTTTCTTCTTCTTCCTGATATGTTGTTGTAGGCTGCCATCGGTAGGGCAAAAGAAGAACTGCAGCTGTATTAAATATGACAAGATGTGAAGCGCTTTTAATTTGAAATACTACATTTTACAAGTGAGTATTAAAACATTTCATTTTGATTTAGAGCTACATCAGATTCTATTTCCAGCACTCAATATGTCAACATAATGTATGTACTTGGTAAGACTTTACAATAAAGTTTCATTTGTTAACATTAGATTACGGCATTAGTTAACACAATCTAAAAAGAAAAATAAAGCATTTATTAATCTTAGTTCATTTTTATTTTAACACTTATTAATATAGTTTTAAAATCAAAACTTCTATACTCAAAAGTAAAATCAATCAAAAGTGTCTGTTAATATTAATTCATGGATAATAGAACTGACATGAACTAACAAAGAATAGTTTTATTTTTATTAACTAAAATTAACAACTGTTAGTTAATGTTAAGAAAACACATTACAGTGAAACACTGTTAGTTAAAGCTCATTTTACATTTTGAAAATGTAATTTCTGAAGTGAAAACAGAGATTATATCTTTGACATCATCTTTGGTTTGGTACTGCTGCCATCTGCAAGACATTTAAAGAGATTTTGCTCAGACATGATGTTTTTGCTAGTCCCTATCTACCCCTTACTTATCATATGCTTAGAGAGATCTTTGTGCAATAAAATATTTATTAAAATGACAAAATATATATATATATATATGTAGGGCCTCTTTTACTGCCAGCATTTACCTTTTACTGTCCAGCATCAAACAGCTTCTTCCTGCCCTCCATTCCAGACATTGCCTCTACGTTTTTACGCCAGTCAGTCACCTCCTCTCTCTGTGGAAGGTAAATACAGATAATTGTTTTTTATATTAGCACTTCTGTCCATTTAAAGTATTTTATATATGTGACCCTGGACCACTTAAGTAGTACTGGTATATTTGTAGCAATAGCCAAAAATACATTGTACGGGTCAAAATGATTGATTTTTCTTTTATGCCAAGATCATGTTCCATGAAGATATTTTGTACATTTTCTACCATAAATATATTAAAACTTAATTTTTGATTAGTAAAATGCATTGCTAAGAACTTAATTTGGACATCTTTAAAGGCGATTTTCTCAATATTTTGATTCTTTTGCACCCTCAGGTTCCAGAATTTTAAATAGTTGTATCTCGGCCAAATATTGTCCGATCAAACATCAGTGGAAAGCTTATTTATTCAGATTTCAGATGATGTACAAATCTCAATTTGGGAAATTTGACACTTATGACTGGTTTTGTGGGCCAGGGTCACATATAGCCTTACCTTCTCCTCTTCTTTCTTCACTGTCTTCAGGTTAGCTTTGAAGTCAATGGACTGTGAGTGTTTGGAGCCTAGAAGGACACTTAGCATTTGTTCAGCTGACAGTTTGACTCTCTTCAGGTTAGGCCTCTTTAGCTTGCTCTTCATCTCATAGATCTTCTGATTCATTTCCTGTATCTTTGTCAACACCACACATTGCACTTTAACACAAAAGCTGCCAAGCCAACAGTTCCATTCAATGCTAACAGAACACAATAGCTTCATCAATGAGAACTGTTGATGTTTGCTACTCTGTTTTCATACCTCTTTGTCATTTTTGGCCACCTTAATGCCAACGTCATAGCGTTCCTCATCAATCACGTCAATCTTGTGATGCAAATCCTTGCAAAGTTGCTACACACAAAACAGCGTTCACGAGATAGTTGATAAAAGAGCTAATCATTATTAAACAATAAAAATAAATTAAATTAATTTAGAAATTAACTTAAAACGCTTACTAAACAGATTAAATATTAAAATATGAACCATGAAAATGCACGTGTTACTATATTATGTAAAATACGATAACAAATTAAAAGTGCAGCTTGTGCCGCTGAATCCTACTGTTTGTGAGATAGGAGGAAATTAATTGTGTTTCTCTAAAACGTAATTTTACGCAATAGCTACTTTTGCGAGAGAACTCAAAAACATGAAAATATTTGCGTTTCCCCGAAAAACATTGCGTTCGCGCGCAAAGGTTTTGCGTTCCCCGAGAAACGGTTGCATTCTCTGCGAGCGAACGCAGACGGGTCAACGCAAATAATGTGCGCGCGAATGCAAACGCGTATAATTATATCGCTCGCGACATTTGTCATTAAAATAACGCCATATAATACATTTCCTACGAAAGTCACGATCGAGGGTGAGTAAATGATGACACTGAGTTTTCTTTTTTTGGGTTAACGATTCCTTTAAGTTTTATAAAAGGAGTTCAGTGATCCATTTAAATAATTTAATTGTACCTGTAATTCCTGCACTGACAGGCCGGAAAAATTGAGCGGAGGAACTCTCTCACTGAGCACTTGCTCCCTCTCCTTCTCTTTATCCTGCTTCTCTACTATCAGCATTTCCAGTGCTGTATTCAGCAGCCTTATCTTCAGGATGACAGGACCATTGTTGTCATATCAAAGCAAAAAGTTATTACTTTTGTTATCAATGCAGAATCTCTACTTGAGCGGAGAAAAGTACCCAGCAAACTGTGTTCAGCAGGTGGCGCTCACCTTCAAGCCCAGCCGACGAGCTGAAGTGATCTTGGGTTTTGGCTTTGGTTGGGGGCTTCGGTTGGAGCATATGGAAGAGAATGTTGATAGAGACATATCACATATATGACAGATATCAGAATTCATAAATAGCTGGTTATTACTGATGAAGATGGAGATACTCACGCGTCAGACATCCTTCTAGTTCTCAATTATCTGTGAAATAAAACTTTTTTAAAGTCATCTCTACGCTGAAACACATATTAGGAAAGTTAAGATTAAGTTAAAATAACAAGCATTTGACCCATATCCTATGCAGTGCGATTTTAGTATTTAGATAGGCTACTTTTATAGTAGGCCTATTTAGTAGTATTTTGAATTATAATTAAAAAAAAAAAAAAAAAAAAATTAATTTAGTTTTTGTTTAATTTATATTTATTTCCGTTTTAGTTTTGGTAATTTTAGTACTTTAAATTGAACTTTGTATAATGTTGGGACCATCTGATGTGCTACTGCAAGTCACAGTTATCACTTAACAGATGCATTTGACACTGTACATTGACCATATGCAAACATATTTACCCTAGTAAAAAAGTATTTAATACATTTATTTCATTCAAAGTTTAAATCAATAAACATATTTACTGACATCACTCGAGACTTACAGATAGGGGGATGAGGATTGACCTTTGAATAATATCGGTCTTTAAATGCAAGATACTTAAAGTGTATGAAGTACTTGCAATAGCACAATCAAAAATACTTCAGTATATCTTTAGTTGGACTTAAACACAAAACACAATTAAAGTGCATTAAGCATTAAGCAGACTTTACCAGTTTATACCAAAAGTACAATTTCAGGGTATTTTTATTAAGTATATAAATATGTAAATGTAGTATACTTAGCATGAAATAAATGTATTTCAAATACTTTTAAGTATATATATTTTTCTAGGGTAATCATCATATTTAAATGTGAGGCTACTTTTGTATGAAAGAGTTACAATTCCAGAATTTTTTTTTTATGGCACAGCAAAAATAAATAAAAAATTAACCAAATTTTACTACCACTTTGCATGTTTAATATTATGTAGCATTTAAATTAAAGGATCATGCATAAATTAATTCTAATTCATTAATGACATTGGTAATCGGACCCTTTAATTCATCCATTTGACCTATTAGTCCTCTACACAGCGGTAGGAATTCTGTGCATAGCGTATGTGAGTTTTAGCATAGGTGAAAATCTTTCAGGATTGTCACCAATTTGAGAGACATCTGAATAGATAGCAATGCAACTGTGCCCAATTTCTTACTAGTTTTATATAAATAAAAAAATAAATCCTTTACCATCACAGCTAATCTATAACCCCTTCTAACAACTGAATAATGATGCATTTGCAAATAACCAAACATAGCTATTAGCCTCTTATGACCACTGAAAAAGACATACCTGCTAGAAGAAGAAAAGACAGGAGTGCGAGTTAACTGGCTGACCGAGGAAAGAAGAAAATCCTTAGATTTATAGTTTCAGCACGCATGGGAACATCTCACTAAAATAGACCCCTGTCTGTGCCACTCTACTGACATTTACTGTTCACACAGTAAACTAGCGTAATAAAACTTTCATTTGGGCAGAGACATGCAGCTATGCAGTGTGGACCACTTTGAATGCCTCTTTTTGGTGGCCAAAACCATATTGATGACCAGTCCAAAGGTCTAAAGGTGATGCTGGTCATAACAGAAATAAATTGAGTGGAAATAAGAGTAAATAAGGCAAGTATTTTGCACTTATTAAGGTACAACTAACTTGTACTCATATGAGAAACATTATTTATTAAAAAAAACGGGAAAGGATAAGATGTCAAGACATCAATAAAACAGAGAGGAAGCAGAAATAACAAATATCAAATAGTTTTTGGAATCTTCGTTTATTCCAGTTAATTGCAATATGATGTTATGCTATGACAGCTATCTCATGAACGTGATAATTTCCATGCACATTAAGTGACCAATAGCTGGCTAGAGGTGATGTGATATCAATCATTTCTGGGGTTTAGAGGACAGCAAGCAGGTGGAAGCACTGTCTTAATGTAATGTGAGCTGCCCTCGTCACACCTCATTCTCCCTGAGAGGTGACACTCCAAGAGATATGTAGTGAATTACCATCTGTCATTTGTCCTGGATTTATTTTTAGGCATTATGGCCAGATGATTGGATGCCAAATGCAAGTCCTTGTCTTTAAATGGCTTTGTACACACTCAGAATAAAAGATACAAAAGTTGTCACTGGGGCGGTAACTCTTTGGTATGAATATGTACACTTTAGGTACTAATACCTTTAAGGCTCCAGTATGGACTCTTTAGGTACAAAAGGTGTATCTTTTGAAAAGTTAGTGACAGATTGTGCACCTGTTTTTCTGAGAGCATTTCGTGTTCATATGAAAATTGCAATAAATAGATTTTTTTAAATAATATTTTGACAGTAATTATATTTTTCTGGATGGAAATATAATTATAGCTGATAAAAAAACTGATAAAATAAAAAAATACATTAAATATGTTTATATTTGCAATTATATTCAATCTATTGCATTTTTATTTGTGTGTGTATGTGTGTGTGTGTAATCCAGTTACAGTCTTCATCTGTCTTCTCTGTTTTGACGTTTATCCATGTGGAAAAATATAGGCCTGGAATTTTTTGTCCATCGGGAATTGATTGGATCATTGTATCATTGTTGTTTGCTTATTGCTTCATAGTTTTCCACCACAAAATAAAAAAGGTAATTGCACAATTCTGATTTTTAAACTCAGAATTGCAAGATATAGACTCTTAGAAAAAAAGTAAAAAAATAAGTTATATAAAAGAAAATGTCATAGAAAAACATCAGCAAAAACTAAAATAAATCTAAAAATTCTTCCTTTTTTTCCCTCAGAATTGCAAGATCTAAACTCAGAATTGCAGAATAAAGACTCTTAAAAAAAAAAGTTAAAAAAAAGTTGTATAACAGAAAATGTCATAGATAAACATACATTTAAAAAAAAAAACTTTTTACCCCTTAGAATATAGACTCGCAATTCTTAGAAAAAAGGTTGTAATTGTCAGACGCTATTTTTTATTCCATGGTGAAAACAAACAAAACAGAATTGTGAGACGTAAATGCAGAATTCTCAGAAAAAAAGTCAAAATTGCTAAATGCAAATTCAGATTTCTGAGAAACAAGGTCAGATGTAAAAGATGTAAACTCGCAATTATAATTTTATAACTTGCAACAGTGAGAAAGAATCTGAGAAAAAAAAGTTGCGATTTTTTTTATTCCATGGTGGAAACAAACAAAACAGAATTGCGACATGTAAACGCAGAATTCTCTGAAAAAAGGTCAAAGAAGTAAACTCGCAATTACAAGTTTATAACTTGCAACAATGAGAAATAATCTGCAAATTTGGAAAAATGGCAATTTTTGTCGATTAGCATATCAAGGTCTGACGTTGCAGAAATTGGACTGGCATGATTTCAATTGGTCTACTGAAGAGTTTTTTGGGATATTTTAATAACACAAATTAGCTAGTGATTTAGTTTGAAAAGCTTTTAAAGTGCATGTTTTTTTTTTTTAAGTTCCACAAATTTACAAATACCGTTGATTGATGTTAGAACAACTGAAGGTATTCCTGGGAGACAGCAGTTTTGTTATGTCTGTTATGAAGTAAGGTCAAATAGATAAAAGTGCATGGCAAGGTCAGAGCCTTCAGGTCCTGCTACATTTAGGGCTGTTGTATCCAAACATTTCCAGAGTTTCCTAAGCATCAGTCCTCGTTACAGGCTTTGATGTGCTTTTATTTTTAAGACAGAAAATGGGCTCAACATCATAGAAACCATCAAGTAGACATCAAGGAAGTTTGAGACACTGTTTTCTTGTCTAAATAACTTATATGCAGTTTCTTCTTAACTAAAATAAAACATTAAAGCATAATCCTAAGCTATTATTAAAATAGGATATATGTGTTATATGAACTTGCATTGATTTATACATTCATTTTAAGAAGTTTATTAATTCTGGTGTAGTTGTCACCTGAAAAAAACAAACAAATAAAATTCAGTGCTTAAAGTGTAGGTAAAATATTTGAAGTAAGACATTCTCAAACAAAAGATCATTGACAAACAAACCATAAAGTTTTTTCAAATGTATCTTCTATTGTCCTGCATCGAACAGCTTCTTCCTGCCTTCCATTCCAGACATGGCCTCCACATTCTTACGCCAGTCAGTCACCTCTTCTTTCTGTGAGAGGAACAGGTGTAACAATAGGTATGTGTTAAAAGAGCTCAAAAATACATATGCATTACCACTCAGAATTGTGTTTTTTCCCTTAAAATGTCACATGACTTACCTTCTCCTCTTCTTTCTTGACTGTCTTGAGGTTAGCTTTGAAATCCACAGACTCTTTGACCTTGGAGCCCAAAAGAGCACCCAACATGGCATCGGCGGAGATCTTCACCCTCTTAAGTGCAGGTCTCTTCATTTTACCTCTAAGCTCGGTAATCTTGATGTTCAAATCTGCAAGCTGAAGCAGACTCATGCATTTATTATAGTGGATCAACATAAAGTGTATTTCCATTGAATCTAATAAGATAAATGGTGGTGGTGTAGTACCTCCTTTTCATTTTTGGCCACCTTGGCAGAGATGTCATACCTCTCTTCATCTACAACATCAATCTTTTGATGGAGGTCTTTACAGAGAGCCTGAAAACAAAGTATTGTACCAAAAAAAAAAAAAAAACCTTGGGAAATTACTGATGCGTTTGTTATTGCTATTTCACTTTTTTTATTTAAAAAGAAAAAATCATTTTTAATTAATAAAATTAAAAAGTCATTTGCACCATCTTTATAATTATGATCTTAAAATTTAAATAAATATGAATACATAATTAAAAATGAATTTAGTACATATTTCTATTAATTAAATTAAATTATATTTTTTTATTAATTAAGAGTAACATTTTTGAATTAGGTTTACCTGAAGCTCTTGAACAGACAGACCAGACAGTTGTAGAGGTGGCACTCTCTCACGCAAGGTGGTCTCTCTGTCCCTCTGCTTCTCTTCTTTTTCAGTCACAAGCATAGAGGTTGCCTTCTTCAGCAGCTTTGTCTAAAGCAAAACATGCCAGAAGAAGCTATTATTAAATGCATCATCTTCAGGAATTATATCTTCTTTGTAAAACGAACGGAAGCAAATACCTTTAAGAACAACCTCCTGGATGCCGAAATCTTAGATTTGGGTCGCTGCAAGAATTAAGCACATTTGGATTTTGTTGAAAAAAAAAAAAAACTATTGTTTTGCCATGTACAAAAAGTTAAAGTAATAAAATCCACGTACCTGTCTAAATTGGCGATTTTCAGTTTATGAAAAGAAATAAAAGCATAGGCATGTTTTAAACATGTACATTTACAGCAAGATATAGATATTAACAATTTAAAAGACTGAATACTTACGACTCAGACATTGTGAGCTTCTAAGTACTTCCTTTTTATGACTAATCTGGTGTAAATCACTAGTCAAAATCTGAAATATAAAGATTGGTGACTGATAAGCACAATTAGTATTACTAAAATTAACTTAGTATTTTGGGAGGACATGCACCCATTTTTAGCACCCGTTCTCAACATCACACAAAAATCCATTTTTTGATGGATAAACTAGATTTACAAAGCCCCCAAGAAAAAAAGAAAAGAAAATCTCAGTTGTTTCTCCTTGACAGCAGTGAGATTAAATGAGGTGCAGATTGAGACCTTTAATATCCTTTGGCTTCGGAAGAGATCTCAACAATGTCTCATCAAAGCTTTTAAACATCAAACTATCTGAGCTATGCTATGCATTAATTTGATGTCAACAGTTATATCTCATGGGTAATTTTTAGATCAATTAAATGCATTGGTTTTACAGTTAATGGTGGCAAATAGTGCAGTAGTTCATACCTGTTCCTCCAAAGACCACTCCAAGGCAATGTGACAATGTCAGTGCACAAGAAAACCCAGGCAAATTTTATGGCCTCTTTGGCCTCCTCTGAGTGGCTCACTAAAATAGACTGAAGCCTTACACCCTGAGGCTCATTTTACTCAGCACCATCAAAACACAATTGCACACATTGTCCACTACCACTCACTCTTCATTTCCCACTGTTTGACCCTACAAGGCAGAAAAGACTTTGCTGAAGTGAGCCATAGCTGTATGACCTCTACACAGAGCCTAGTTAACTTGAATAAAAGTTGAATAACTTCAGTCAGCAGTTTAATATGGAACAACACGAAGATATGAATCAGTGTATATGTTGTCTCTTCATGTTTTATACTCATACAATCTTGTTTACATTTCCAGTAGGTTTCCAATGGATTTCCAAATAGTTTGAAGTACAAAGACCATCGCTGCATTGAATTTGAGTAAATATTCACAAAGCATGTGGTAACTTAAAACCAGTTATACACTTGCAAGGTACACAACCAAGTGTAGCAATGCATTTCAAGGACAGCGTTTGTTTTGCAAGGGAACTGCACAGTGACACAACATGTTTCTTTGTCTCATTTAATTTTGGAATGCCATTACATTGCAGTTTTTACTTTCAGTAGCATAGAAAGTATTACAATATCTGACATCTTTTATTCATAAACATCACTATTTCACAACATTGCATTCAATTCATTTCCAGTCTGATTATAATTCTCATGTGTATTAGTATTCATATTTAACATTTCATACACAAAATATCAAATTTGGTTTCAGACGCATTGAAACACATAATCTGTCCACAAATTGCAGCAAAGGACAACTGGTAAAGACAAACAAAGTGCTAAGATCACCTACAAAAACACTTAAACCTATGCACCTTATAAACAGTTTTTTTATGTTTAATTGACATTATTATCAAATTTGTACAGTTTGGATTTTCTTGCTTCCCAACCATTTATGTTAGAAGCCTTCTCGTCTCTTGTCACAGAGTCTGAGAATGAAAAAACAATGTCAGTCTTGAATTAACAAGCTTGGTAGGTATATGTGCTGGATGTCAAGTGGCAAGTTTACTTTGTAACGGTTTTATTGTCCAGCATTAAACAGCTTCTTCCTGCCCTCCATTCCAGACATGGCCTCCACATTCTTACGCCAGTCAGTCACCTCTTCTTTCTATAAATGGGAAGAATATAAATATAGGTTTAGAATGAGGTTTGATTTATTTAAATGATGAATGAATTTATGCCAAAAGACTTAAACCTAGATAAAATGCATTACCTTCTCCTCTTCTTTCTTTACTGTCTTCAGGTTGGCTTTGAAATCTGCCTTTGATAACATTTTGGATTCAGTCAGTGCATCGAGCTTGGCATCGTTTGACTTCTTAACTCTCTTCAGTTTGGTTCGTTGCTTTGTACCCTTCATTTCCCAAATCTTCTGGGTCAAGGACTGGATCTGAAATGGACCACAATGATGGTTTTGTATTTATTCATTTGAGAGCAGTGTTGTAAAAGTAATTATTGAAAAAATCAGTAGTTGAAATAAAGCTTAAATAAACTCAATATAAATATTAAATAAAAAAAAACCTAACTTAAACTTAAAAAACTTAAAAACCATCAAAACTTAAATTAGAACTGTTGCCTCCACAACTAACTGAAATAAATCAGTTTAAGTTGAAAGTACTAAAATGACTAAAACTGAAATCTAAGTAAATTAAAGATTCAAATAAAAATAATAATAATAATAATAATTGGCAAAAGGACAAAAACTACCAAAACATCAACTAAAATTTAAATATAAAAAATAAAAGCTAATTTAAAATATTGATAAATACTCTAAGAGTATATAAATGATACTAAAATATCTGTTTGATAGACACTGTGTAGGTACTTAATCATTTTCATGTTCCCTGGGATTCAAACCCACAACCTTATCATTGCTGGTGTTACTACAACAGTGAGGTTATGGGTTCGAATCCCAGTTCGAATACTAACTTAATGACATGCTTTATTTACTAGAACAACATTTAACATTTGTATTCATGAATAAACCACTACTTAATCTTTCGTTTGTCTTTGTAAAAGTGGTCACAAAGCATCACAAAACCATTACCTCTATTTCATTTTTAGCCACTTTCACTTCAAGGTCGTATCGAACCTCATCAACTACATCAATCTTGCGATGAAGCTCTTTGCAAAGTTCCTGAAAAAAACAACAACCATTAAAGACATTCATGAATATACTGTATATTTATTTCTGCATGTTGCTTGTGCAGAAATGTTTATTCTAGAAAATACCTGGAGCTCCTGTGCCGACAGACCGGATAGTTTGAGAGGAGGAACCCTCTCATTAAGAGCCTCATCCCTCTCTCTTTTATTCTGCTCTTTTTCAGCTGCCAGCATAGACGTGGCCTTCTTCAATAATTTGCTCTGTAACACAACAGCACTGATGTGACTAAAGCTCCAGAAGATTATCACATAGCTTAGCACATAGCTTAGCACACAGCGCAACACACTGCTAACACAGCCAACCGTTTCGTCATGGATTCTAGTCTCGCCTTTCATTACGTATATTACATTTTGGGGCAGTCGTGGCCTAATGGATAGAGAGTCGGACTTGTAACCCAAAGGTCGCAGGTTCGAGTCTAAGGTCTGGCAGGGATTGTAGGGAGTGAATTACCAGCGCTCTCTCCGCCTTCAATACCACGACTGAGACCCTTGAGCTGCTCACTGCTCCGGGTGTGTGTTCACTGCTGTGTGTGTGCACTTAGGATGGGTTAAATGCAGAGCACAAATTCTGAGTATGGGTCATCATACTTGGCCACATGTCCTTTCCTTTTCCTTTTTCCTTTTCCTACATTTGCATATGCTCACTAACCATATCAGTATTACTAAAATTATGACATACCGTTGAAAAGTTTGGGGTCAGAAAGTTATACTCACGAAGACTGCATTTATTTGATCAAATTAAAGTAAAAACAGTACAGTAAAAATTTAAATAACTTTAAATAACTTTAAATAATTTGAATATATTTTAAAATGTATTCCTGTGATGCAAAACTGAATTTTCAGCATCATTACTCCAGTCTTCAGCGCTTTCATTTTTTGCGAAAAAATAATATGAAATTTTTAATATGAAATTTAGATATTTGGTAATATTATAAATGTCTTTACTGTCACCTTTGATAAATTGCAAGCATCCTTGCTGAATAAAAGTATTATGTTATTAATATTAATATGAATGAATTTCTTTAAAAAATAACTTATTAAACAGTATATTTTATTAAAAAACAAACAGACAACTTACTTTTAAGAGCAGCCGCCTTGTGGCAGTATACTTTGATTTTTTCTGAAAAACAATACAAGTCATATTTAATCTCTCCAAATTATTTTTGAATAACATGAATTATGGTATATCTTCCCAAAACTTACCGGTCTACAACGACGAAGCACAGAGCAATGCAATAAGAAAAAAAAAAAAGAAACACCAAAAATGGATTAACAAAAGAGATCAATAGATCCATGCTAAAATTTTAATAATAATAAGGCTGTCAAAGTATACTTACCCTTCAGACATGGTTTTTTCTCTGTATAGACGCTGAAAAGAAAAATGTTTTATAATTGTAAAATAATTTAAAAACACATATAAAGTGTTTATAAAGACACGTGATCACATTATATCTCGCATTAAATGGAAAAAGGCTGTCCATGAAAGTGATCCTAAATGTCTTTCAGGGGATGATATCATTCAGCGTTTATGAATCTGTGCGTCAGATTTGCGTCGCTAGGAAACATTCTTACAGTCCACACATAGAACATAGTCTGGAAAGGTAACGAGTGCCAAGTATTTGAAAGGCAGAGGAGTCACAATGTAGAGGAAAATTTAATTTGGGGCCCTCGTATCCAAAGAAGACTGTTTATATAAAGCCCTGGTGCCAAGCACTCTATCTGTACCTATTCATTGCATTCGTACCTATTGTGCCTAATAAAGCACATGCTTGTTAGTGTTCCCAGCCTGGCTAAATTTGAACACTGCTGCCATTCTTTCATATGGCCCAGCTTCAAGTTCTAGCCTTGAACTCACTACACTCTATG
The DNA here is from genome assembly GCF_012432095.1 of Onychostoma macrolepis. Classification (NCBI taxonomy): domain Eukaryota; kingdom Metazoa; phylum Chordata; class Actinopteri; order Cypriniformes; family Cyprinidae; genus Onychostoma; species Onychostoma macrolepis. The sequence continues at coordinate 13,529,383 of NC_081179.1, read as the reverse complement.
CTAATGCTTTCATACGGATCCTGGCTAGAACTCAGGTTTAGAGAGATAGCTAAAGATAGCTGTTATTTCGAACTAAATTGTCAGGATATTTTGAGTGTTTTGCTAAAAAGTAAAAACATCCAACATTTCATTCTTGGTAGCCAGAACTCAAATTTTTTAAAACGATAGCTTTAATTTTGAACTAAATTGTCAGGATATTTTTTGCATTTTGCTAAAAAACAAACAAAAAAATGCAGTGTTCATTTTTTTAATGCATTTTATTTCCAATTTAATTCTTGGTATCCAGAACTCAATTTTTGGAAAAGATAGCTTTTATGTGTAACTAAATTATATAAGTTAAGTATAATGAGGAAACATGTTAAATGATGTTCAAAGTTTTATGCTTTTGATTTCCAAAAAAGCAACATACAACTTGTGTATGGCTAACTCATACTTAAAAAATTTAGGAATGCAAATTTAGGAAGTTCAGAGTTCAGCCACCACATGTTCAGAGGTGTTTTCTTGTTCATTTCTCACCAGAGTGAATTATACATAATTTTTAAAAATTGTTTTACTGCTGAGTGCTTAAGTGCAAGACAAACCATCTGAGAACAGGTTTCATGGTCTAATTGGTTCTGCGAGCCAAATCTCTGGCTAAGTCAAGAAAGTTGGATCTTGTATCCACACTTCTCCATGTCCATGCATTTCATGACATACATTCCTTAAAGTTGACACAAGCGGCTTGTTACGGAAATACATGGTGCGGTGTTTACTAATCCCTGCAGGGTGCCGCGGTCGTGACTCGGGAGAATGTAGGATGTACATATACATGCATCCATCCTCCAACAGTGAAGGTGTGAGTATGATTATCTTTGAATGTCCAAATGTGTGCTGTAAATCTACGAGCGATAAACAGACCATACAGTACAAATCCCCTCAAATGTTTAGCAATAAACCCAATATCCTTAAGTATTTATGAGAACATGTGTGGGTCCATTAAACTTGGTGTAAACATGCTGTAAATGCTTGCAGGACTTACCTTGAACTAGGAGGCGATCAGGGCAGGATGAGTTGTGTTGTGCCGTCGAAGAAGAATAAACGTTATATGTTTTTCGTGATGGATTTATGTGTTGAATCCTGTGTGTGAATGGCTCACTAAAATAGACCGCTGTTACGTCCCTTGTACTCACGTGTGCAAATATCTGGGCAATTTGTTCTCCACCTTCCTGGGTGTGTATGTCCTCCAGGACAGGGACATGCACATTTCCAAATGACACACACTAGTGCAGGGGTCATGCACTTAATTCTTTCTCTGTTGTGCTAGGAGTAGCAACTTGCAATCAGGCTTATTGTGGTTAACTTAAACGAAAACGATTCAAAATACTTTTTTTTTTTTTTTTTTTTCATTTTAAGCTGTAATAAATATTAGATTACAATTTTTTTGAATTTTTAAAACAATTTTTTTTGAATGTTGCTTTGGCAACTTACTGAAATAAGTTAAGTATAATACACTCCACTTATTAACCTGAAATACATACAAAATAAAAAAATAAAATAAACTAGAAATAAATACAAATTAAAAGTGAACTAAAACTGAAATAAAAAAAATAAAAAGAGCTAAAACTAATAAAAATGGCAAAAGCACATATTAATTACAAAATTGCTAAAACTTAAAATAATATTAAAATGAAAATTGAAAAATAAATTGAAAATAAATGCTAATTAAAAATATTCATAAAACCTATAATAGTACATAAATAATACTAAAATAACGCTGCTGGTAATGCACATTTTAAAGATTAATTTCGAGATACGTTCATTTTGACTTGTCTGATAAAACAAACACTTCTGCATTAGGATAAAATTAAACTGATAACACTTTACAATAAGGTCCCGCTTGTTAACATTACATAACTACATTAATTAACATGAACTAACAATGAAAAAAGACTTTTAAAGCATTTAGTAATCTTAGTTAATGTTTGTTTCAACATTTTCTAATAAGTTATTACAATCAAAAGTATTTATAGTAATATTATTTAATGGACCTGGGGTAACATGAGCTTACAATTACAGTTGTATTTTTATTCACTAATGTCAACAAAGATTAATAAATACTGTAACAAATGTATTGCTCATTGTTAGTTAATTCATTAACTAGTGTTATCTAATGGGACCTTATAGTAAAGTGTTTAATTTCATTTCATTGCACTGTAACTTTGTAAATTCATAAAATAAGCTTATTTTGTTGACATATATGATTTATTAACTCCGCAATTGTAATAAAATGTTCTCCTTGTAAATGCTAAAGTTAACTGGCCTTTTCATTAACCTGCGTGCTTGTGTTTGAGGACCATAAAAGCAGAGTTCTTCAAGGCTATGGAGCCCGCGTGCCGTGTAAATGGGGTGAGCGCAGACAGTAACTCATGTGTACTTGTTTAGAAGGGACTGACAGCACCGTCCTAAAAGTCTGAAGGTTTTAATTATAATTCAAACAAGGTCATATAATTATAGTGCACTTAAATCTCATTCTAGGCCACAAAAAGCAACTTATGTGAACATAATGGCATAAAGCGCTCAATGACAATGTGACATTGTAGTATTTTTATGAGATTGTATTAAAGTGTTGCTGACCTTTGTGTGCTGATATGTCATGTAGGCCCAGCTTGTGACTAATTACAGCTTCCAGTGATGATACTGTGCCATGAGTTTTTAACTGTGTGACAGAATGAGACGGGGGTTTTGCAAGCGCTTCTCAAATCATCTGCTGACCGCTGGCATGTAGTAGTATCAGTGTCAGCAGACCTTGTGAAGTTATTTTATTGGAAGTTCGCTGTGTAATGAAAGTGTAATATGTAATGAAAGTCTCTGGCTGATGGTGTTACAATTCTGTATGAAAATAAAATTTACTAGAATGTAAGACACAACTGCTGTTTGAAGAGATATTGCTCATATATTGATCCAAATTACCCTGTTAATTATTCTTTGAACTGACATGAGCTCTCTAGTGGTAATGAGCTAATTTTTTTTTGCCAATATTTTGCCTTTTAGATGTTTTGCTGGTCATTTGCTGTTGTGAACAATTATTTATTATTCTTTATAGTTCTTTTATACTACCATTCAAAAGTTTGTGTGTGTGTGTGTGTGTGTGTGTTTGAAAGAAGTCTCCAAAACATTCTGCAAAGTTTTAAAGGAACACTCCACTTTTTTTGGAAATAGGCTCATTCTCCAACTCCCCCAGAGTTAATAAGTTGAGTTTTACCGTTTTTGAATCCATTCAGCTGATCTCTGGATCTGGCGATATCACTTTTAGCATAGCTTAGCATAGATCATTGAATCCTATTAGACCAGTAGCATCGCGTTCAAAAATGACCAAAGAGTTTCGATATTTGTCCTATTTAAAACTTGACTCTTCTGTAGTTATATCGTGTAGTAAGACCAGCGGAAAATGAAAAGTTGCGATTTTCTAGGCCGATTTGGCTAGGAACTATACTCTCATTCCGGCGTAATAATCAAGGAACTTTGCTGCCGTACCATGGCCGCAGCAGGCGCAGTGATATTACGCAGCGCCTGAAAGTAGTCCCCAGCTATATTATAACTAGTTACCTAGCTGGGGACTACTTTCAGGCGCTGCGTAACATCACTGCGCCTGCTGTGGCCATGGTACGGCAGCAAGTCAAGTCAAGTTCAAGTCAAGTTGAGCTTTATTGTCATTCTGCTACATGTGTGGACATATAGTGGAACGAAATGTCGTGTCTCGCAGGACCACGGTGCTACATACTAGTTAGACATGAGATACACATACAGCAATGCAAATATGGGGGAAAAAAACAAAAAACACAATAGGGCTATACAACAGTTTAACCATCTGACTATACATATACTATAAATACTATAACTACTATACCTAGTTGACTACACATACACAAACTGAGACTGTACAAGAACTTTACATAAATACTGTACATGAAATAGTGCTAAAGAGATATTTGTACATGAAATTGTGCAGGAAATATATATTTTTTTACATTAAATTGTTCAGAAGAGAGATTTTGTGGGAAGCAGCGCATAGTGCAAAAGACTTAGTAGTGCAATGCTCCAGTAAACATTATTTTATAGTGCAATATTCAAGTAAACATATATTATCTTATTGAGTCTTTGTTGCAGGAGTGTTTATAGAAAGTGTCTAGTGTGCATATAGTGGGACGAGTGCGTTACTACAGGTGGTTTGTATAGCCCACTCACCTGTGTGTAGCACACCCAGAATTGCACTTAGGAGAAATTTGTCAATAGTTATTTATAGTTGGGGGCTGAGGTGTTCATGGTTTCAGAGCGGGACAGGGAGATTGGAGTTAAGAGCTCTCACAGCCTGGGGAAAGAAGCTGTTGAGCAATCTGACAGAACGAGCTTTGATACTCCGGTACCTTTTTCCTGATGGCAGGAGCTGGAAGAGGTTGTGGGAGGGTGGGTGGGGTCCTTCACGATGCTGGAGGCCTTGCTGGAGCATCGTGCAAGGAAAATGTCCAGGATGGAGGGAAGAGGGGCACCGATGATCTTTGCGGCAGTGTTCACTGTCCGTTGTAGGGTCTTCGGTCAGCAGCACTGCAGTTCCCATACCAGACAGTGATGCAGCTGGTCAGCACACTCTCAATGGTGCCCCTGTAAAAGGTGGTGAGGATGGGTGGAGGAGACTTGCCCTTTTCAGCCGACGGAGAAAGTAGAGGCGCTGTTGTCCCTTCTTGTTGAGTGACGTGACGTTGGTGGTCCAGGTGAGATCCTTTGTGATGTGCACCCCCAGGAATTTAGTGCTACCGACTCTCTCCACGGTTGAGCCGTCGATGGTCAGTGGGGGGTGGTCAACAGAGTTTCTCCTGAAGTCCATCACAACCTCTTTTGTCTTACTCACATTGAGGGACAGGTTGTTAGCACCACACCATTCAGCCAGCTGTGCCACTTCCTCTCTGTAGTGCGTTTCATCGTTGTTGCTGATGAGGCCTACCACAGTTGTGTCATCAGCAAACTTGATGATGTGGTTGGAGCTGGACTTGGCAGTGCAGTCGGGTCAGCAGCGTGAAGAGCAGCGGGCTGAGCACACAGCCTTGTGGGGCCCCTGTGCTCAGTGTGGTAGTGCTCGAGGTGTTGCGGCCGATACGGACTGACTGAGGTCTTGCAGTTAAAAGTCCAGGATCCAGTTACAGAGGGAGGTGTTAATGCCCAGCAGGTTTAGTTTGTGGATGAGCTGTTGTGGGATTATTGTATTGAATGCTGAGCTGAAGTCGATGAACAGCATTCTTACATAGGAGTCTTTCTGTTCCAGGTGAGTAAGAGCTAGGTGGAGAGTGGTGGATATTGCATCGTCCGTGGAACGGTTTGGACGATATGCAAACTGGAATGGGTCCAGCGTGCTTGGGAGACTGGACTTGATGTGATGCATGACTAACCTCTCAAAGCACTTCATCATGATTGGGGTCAGTGCTATGGGACGATAGTCATTCAGACAGGACACATGGGACTTCTTTGGTACTGGGATTATGGAGGTGGATTTGAGACACGTGGGGACGACTGCCTGGCTCAGCGAGATGTTGAAGATGTCTGTTAAGACATTCGTCAGCTGTGCAGCACAGTCTCTCAGTACACGTCCAGGTATGTTGTCAGGGCCCGCAGCCTTTCGTGGGTTAATCCTGGATAGGGTCTTCCTTACATCGGCTGGGGAGAGACAGAGTACCTGGTCGTTTGGAGATGTGGGTAGTTTCTGTGCAGGTGTGTCGTTCTGTATCTCAAATCGTGAGTAGAAGTGGTTGAGTGCCTCTGGTAGGGATGTGTCATCGTCACTGGCCTGTGGCGGGGCCTTGTAGTCAGTGATGGTCTGGATGGCTTGCCACAGGGTCCGAGTGTCTTTACTGTCGCTGAAGTTGTTGTTGATTTTTTTAGCATACTGATGTTTTGCCTTCTTGATGCCATGAGACAGATTGGCTCTTGCTGTTTTGAGGGCTGCTTTATCTCCTGATCTGAATGCTTCATCTCTGGTCTTTAGCAGCCCACGAACCTCTGCTGTCATCCATGGCTTCTGGTTGGCTCGTGGTGATGGTCTTGGTGACTGTCACATCATCTATGCACTTTTGATGTAAGCAGTCACAGTTTCAGTGTACTCCTGTAGGTCTGTGTGGTTGTTGTAGGTGGCCGCCTCTTTAAACATGTTCCAGTCTGTGTCCTGGAAGCAGTCCTGCAGTGCTGAGGTGGCATTTTCTGGCCATACCGTGATTTGCTTTTGAACCGGTTTGGTGAGTTTCAGAAGTGGTCTGTATGCTGGGATTAGCATAACAGAGATGTGATCCAGTACCCGAGGTGGGGGCGGGTTCAGCTTTGTATGCATTTTCTCTATTGTATAAACAAAGTCCAGTGTGTTATTTCCCCTTGTTGCAAAGTTCACATGTTGGTAGAACTTTGGCAAAACTGTCTTTAAGTTTGCGTGGTTGAAGTCACCGGCTATGATGAAAAAGCCGTCGGGGTTATTTGTTTGTTGACTCCCAAAGCAAAGTTCCTTGATTATTACACCGGAATGAGAGTATAGTTCCTAATCATATCAGCCTAGAAAATCGCAACTTTTCATTTTTCGCCGGTCATAGTACACGATATAACTACAGAAGAGTCAAGTTTTAAATAGGACAAATATCGAAACTCTTTGGTCAGTTTTGAACGCGATGCTACTGGTCTAATCAGATTCAATGATCTATGCTAAGCTATGCTAAAAGTGCTATCGCCAGACCCGGAGATCGGCTGAATGGATTCAAAAACGGTAAAACTCAACTTATTAACTCTGGGGGAGTTGGAGAATGAGCCTATTTCCAAAAAAAGTGGAGTGTTCCTTTAAATCTGAAAGTGCAGACCTTAGAAAACTTGACCAACAGTCGATTTTCACTTTGGTCTGAATGAAAATGCAAATAATGAATTTGCCACTAGGTGCTTTTGGAGCGGTAAAAATAGCTGTTTCCCCTTTAACGCTGTACACAAAGCAGCACTGCACTCACAAATGCTGCTTTATCAGGCATTACAGGCAAGATGAAATGAAAATGAGACCAATTGGACCAATCATTTGCGTCGCGCAAAGGAGGGGTTTGGAAAAATGAATCGTTGAGCTGGAATGATCAAGTAAGGTAAAAAAATAAATGCATATTATAAGACAATGAAAGTGTTTTTTGACCTTGCATGCATGTCAACCTGTTGTTGGGGACTCCCAAAACCAAAATATGAACCTTTCATTACCCATAATAGGGGGACTTTAAAATGATTCAGGGGACCTGTTACCACAACTTAAATAAATGCAAGTTAAATGGTTGCAAGTTAAAATTGTTTTATTTATTAATTTAATTTAATTAAACTTTTTAAGTTGCAAGCATTATTTTGTAGAGTTCAGTTGACATGTTGATCGTTACATTAACTTAATATTGTGTGTAATTTAAACTCAAATTTCTATGTTAATTGAATTTCTTTAAAAATTGAGTTGTTTTGTTAACTTTGGAAATTATAGTTCCCAGCATGCTTTGCCTCAGACTTGATTAGGACAGTAACCCTGCGTCCCAACGAGCATACTATCCACCCTATCTGCCCTAAATAGTATTGAAAATTTCTAATATCACATAGAATTTAGGATGGATAGTATGCACATTGGGACTAAATGTTGAAATGGGAAAGACATGTAGTCTTTAATGCTGTTATGTTTGACATTTAAAAGAGTTTCTGTTGTTTTGAAGTCTTTGTGGTTACCATTGTGCTGAAGAGTAGAACACATGACGGTAAACACAGCTCTGCACTAACAGCCAGTGACAGGAAACATCTTATTCTTACTCTTGTTCATCAAATGTACATGCTAAATAAGTTACATTTAGCATGTGCCATGATAGCTGTGGATTTGAACTGAGGAAAAAAAAGAAAGAAAAGAAAATATAAATTGGTTCCAGGCCCACAAATCCCTTAGTTGGAGCGACTTTTTTTTTTTTTTTTTTTTTTTTAAGTAAACAACATAAAAATGTGTTTATGTTACAAATTATTGAGTTCTTCTAACTTAATGTAGTTTGTTGGTTGAACATCATTTCAGAAGCTGTCAGAACTTTTAAAAACAAACAGGATAGAAAACTGTTGCGTTAATTAATGAATTTTTTTTTTTTAATTTTTTATTTATTTGTTTGATTTTTGGCAAATAGAAAGCTCAAAAAATAGCTTTTATTTTATATATATATATATTATATATATTATGTTATATTTATATATATATATATATATATATTATGAATGGATTTGTTTAAATGTGAACTTTGCTTGTTAAAATTGCTTTCCGGGGAAAAGTATAAGCTAAATTTATCTAGTCCTGTGTTTCAGTGGTAGAAAGTGAAACAAGTAGGTCATCTTACATCTCAAAACCAAATTACTTTTAAAACTTTGAGTCTAACGTCCAACTTAGTATTAAATATAACAGTTTGACAAATGGCTGAGAATTGAAACTTTTTTTAGTTGAATGCATTGCATGTGTAGTTAAAAGACTTGATTTTAAGATAGACTTGAATAAAAAGACAGTGATCGTGAGAAAAGTGTTCTTTCTTCGTGTGCATCAGTCTCACCTCCTCCCCTTTATCAGATCTCCTGGTTTCCTCTAAATACAGATAGAATCTAAGAAAGCCATGAGAGGATGTTCGATGATCTGTCACGTCACTTATAAAGCAGCGTATATCTGTCGCAGTACCAGAGAAAACATTAAATACGATGGGTGTGATTTTTGTCTCTCTTTTCTCTCTGCTTTCGTGCGTCATAATGAAAATCTCACCCCTGCATCTTATTGAACTCCCTCCGATGGAATGTTTTCAAGAGGTAAAGATGCTGTTTGTTCCCTTTTATACATTAATGTTATTCATATAAAAACAAGTTAATTTTTTATTGTGCTGTTTTCTGACAGGGAGTAAAATGCAAGGTTGAAGTAGGCAAGTATAAGTTGATGTCTTCTTTAAATTGACAGTAATATGAGTTTTTTTTAGATATGTTCATCAAATATTTCTTTGGTCTTAGGTAACTTTTCAGATGAGGGTTGGGTGGTGCCAAGGTACAATGCCCCAAGGTTTGCTGATGTAACTGCAGCCAAGGTAGCAGCCAAGAAGGATGACAGTGGACAGTTTGCACCAGTCCTATACATTATATGGAGGCAGTTACCAGATGGTAAGACATATATGATAACGCATAGCTACGCACGAGACTATAAATTATTTAAAAATAACCAAATCATTTCAATCAAATTGCCTTTTTGACAGGAAGTGTTCTTCCTCTTAACAGAACCTGTACAGATGGTCAGCATAATTATCTATTTAAAGCATTTTTAATGAAATTATTTTCCTCAGGGAATATATTCACTCTCAAAGGGACTGAAGTGCTTGTGGTTGAAATGTCGACAAATCACAGCATTTGTGTTCGTTACATTTTCCTTAACACACTATCATCTCCACAAAAAACAGGACTGGGCAGGGTAAGAGTACTAATACTTATATAATCATATATCCACTGAAAAAGGGGTTACTTTGAAACAATTTTCACTCAGAAATTGCTAGTAAATTTCACTAATGCATAAAAATAGCAAGTAACGCATTGAATTAAATCGCATGAAATTTTGAAGTAGAAAGACATAGTAGAAACATACTTCAATAATCTTTATTTACAGAAAAAAAAAAAAAATTTTTTATAATGTACTATGCAGTGTTATTCACACCATTGTTTCAGCTTTGTATCTTTCCTTCATCTTTTTAGTGGACATTTTCTTTGGACAGAATTGTGCTCATCCCTGACTTTAAATACCAGGTTTTTGTAACTAATTTACCAAAGCCAGACACAGGGAGCTATACAAAAATAATCGACATCATAGTTCCAGGTGAGAATTAATCAATAATGAGTTTTGATGATTAGATATGCAGCAGACATTTAATCCAAAATGCTTTAACATGCTTTGGAAACATGGAAAAATCTTCATTATGTCCTATCGGGATAATTCTGAAGTGATGTAAAGTGGTGTCCAATTCTTAAAAAGTGAACTGCTGTTAGGTAAATCTATTTGTCATTTTAGAGCGCATTTGGGATACGAAGGTAGAATGGTCAGTGCGAAAGGATAAAGAAAATGGTGACCTGGTGATAACTATAGAATTTCAACCAGAAGAGTTCTCTGACCAATACAAAGTCTCCATCTGCAGTCCTGACCTTCAACCAGAACCGTTTCACATTGTCATAAAGGTACCTTTAATGTTCAATATCTAAAAGACTCAACAGTGCCACCTCTTGTGTGTTCCATCATAAATATATATATATAGCATTACTATAGGAAGCACAGACAATATTATGAGCGTGAATGCTAAATTAATTCTGTTTTTAAGGATAATGAGCCATTTCTGAAGGTTAATTTCACGCTGGAAGCATATCGGATAAATCACTGCAATTTGGAATTGGTGGTGAGTTATATTACCATTTATATGTGAGTACTGTTTGTTAATAATATTCAGTTGTATGAGGATGTTTTGTTAATAATTTTTCTCATATGACTAAATGACTCAAAGATGCCCTGTTCAACAGATTCAGCCACTGTCTGTTCAAAGCATGAATAACTGTCTGGAATACAGAAGGAAATTTGATATCTGTCCCTGTATGTATTATACATTGACAATAAATGTCTTATTGCCTGTTTGTTTTTAATTAGCCAGCATTCGAATTTTGATACACAGCAATTCAAATGTTTCAATGTATGGTGATTTGACCTCTAGTTTGTTTTAATTGGTAGACTATTATCTTTATTAACATTTTAATGTCAGTTCTTCCAGGTGCTCCTGTTGTTTTTATCATTTTGGTGACACTGGGGCTGTTGTTGGCTTCATTGACAGCTGCTGTTTGCATTTTTGTTTTTATTGTATTTTTGAAGAACAAGGATTCACATAAAGGTCAGTGCAAATAAATAAGCACATAACTTAAAGTCGCAATGAAACAGAAGTAGCAACAGTATCCAAAAAGAAAAAATGTAGGGTGGAGACTTGACTGTATGCATCAGTTGTTATTTGTTGATTAGTTTATTGTTGTTATAATGTATATTTTATATGTAATCAGATACAGTATGGACTACTCACCCAATCAAAAAATATGTGCACATGAAATACCGATTTGAGAAATTGTATCTGAATGCTTCCACTATGAAAAAATAGTCCATTAGGGGTGACTGACACAGATTGGGTTTTGTGTTTAAAAATGCAAGAAAAAATAAACCCAAGTGTCTGAGTTGGGGGTCTGTCTGTCTGTCTGTGAGTAAATATGTATGCATTTTGTAAATGAATGATTTTCTTTTTCATTTACGATAAAACTATTCATTTACAATAAAAGCCAAACGTTGCATGTACAAAATATAATAGTATTGTACAATTATGATAAATTACATGCACAAATTGAATAAAAACACAAAAAAGCAAAAACACACCCAATGCCCAAAGGTTTAATCATCTTTATTCACCTTTTTCTAGTTTAAATTAATGCAGAAAAAGTGCATTGCCATCTTGATCCAAGTTATTGAAACGCTATTGACATCAAACAACTTTCCATCTCTTAAAAATACAAACTGAGTACCTGATCGCACCAATAGTGTAATAAAAGTCAAATATAGGCTACATTGTTCTGCAGTTTTCAATTGTTTTGCTGAATCTTTCACTCACTCTTTATTATTTCAATACATTTTGAAGGTTCCAAAGCTTTTGTATCTTTTTTTTGTACAGAAACGGCCTCCTCAGACAGCTCAACATGTGCAAAGGGTAAACTAGAGTGGAATCCCATTCACGAGCATAAAAGGGTCATCATCATCTACTCTCTGGACCACCCCCTGTACAAAGAAATCATCTTGAAGTTATGTGCCTTCATGAGGGCTAAATGTGGCACAGACGTCACTCTAGATCTCCTGGACTCTGCCTGGCTCAGCACAATCGGCAGACTTCAGTGGCTGGATATGCAAAGGGAACGAATCTCCAAATCCTCAGATAAAGTCCTGATCTTGTGCTCTCCAGGCGTACATGCCAAGTGGAAGGCCATGTGCGGTGAGCACAAAGTTAGACTGAAGGAGGATGAACGTTCACCCATAGGAGACATGCTCACGCCGGCTCTGAGCCTCATTATACCGGATTTTGTTCATGCTTCATCTTTCCACAAGTACATGGTGGCTTATTTTGAAGATGTGTGCAGTGAGGATGATGTTCCAGCACCGTTCAACATCGTGGTGAAGTACAAACTCATGAAGCACTTTGAAGAACTTTACTTCCGAATACTAGACATGGAAAAACATGAGCCGGGACGGATTAAGTGCATTGATGGCATTAGAGAGAATGATTACTTCAACTGTCCATCAGGACGAGGACTTCGGGATGCTATTGAAGCTTTTAAAAATTACCAGCTGAAGAATCCAAACTGGTTTGAAATGGAGCTTTTGGACACTGATGATGAAGAAGAAGAAACCATCTTGGAATCAACGTTTCCTGGAGACATTAACTATAGCTCTGTGACTGAATGCTATCAGCTGTTTGAAGAGCATAAAGCTCATACATTTGTCAATATGATTAAGTATCAGAATAATGAACATGTTTCAAAGTCTTCCATCGCAGAGACAGCCATAATACTGAGCGAGAATTCTTCAGTTCTTACCACAGATGTGCATTACAGTGGCTCAGTACAGAGTAGCATTACAGCTATTGATGTAAAAGGGTTACCAGCAACTAAACCTGTGGCACAACATGCTTTATGCTTACAGGCTCTGTGAAAATGTCTGATTTAAGCTTGACATCATCAGTCTACTGTAGCTTTTACACTTCTATTCTGTTATATATTATAATTTCCTTTCTTTTTTATATTTTTGTTAATCTTTGTTTATATATATATATACTGTAGTTATAAGTTCATTTGATTGTACACAATCATGTTAATTTGTTTACTAAAGTAAAAAAAAAAAAAAGTCATCTTATAAACACAAAAAACATGATTTATATTTGTCTACAAAAATCATTTGAAGCAGTTCATTCAGTCAGTCCATATAAATGAAAGTGATTGAGTTATGAAACCTCTTATAGAAAATAGAAGACAAAAATTCAATAGCAAAAAAAAATTGCAAATGCAGGCAATTTATTAAAAACAAACAAGCAACAACAAAAAAAAAATCTCTAGCCTATATTCGCAGATATTACTGGTATTACTGTTGTACTAAACCTCATTCATTAAAATGCCCTTGTATATATGCCCCATCTGACAGAAATTCTGAGTAAAAGGCGATTCTCAACTAGTACAAACAGACCCAGCCGGTTCAAAGTTCAGCCGAGTGGCGTCCAGCCGAAAAGCAAATAGCTTAAAATGAGAGTTTAATATCCAGATCTTTTTTTTTTTTTTTTTTTTAAAGGATGTATTTAAGCCGAGTCGTGACTGAAGTCACTACTAACAGTGAGTAGCGCGTGAGAAGCGTTTTAATGAGCGAACGCAGCCTCGTTTCTGTCAGCCTTCATTGAACGACTGAAGTACTGAATTGTTTACTCGGACCCGTGTGTTGGTTTTATGTTTAGTGTATTTTTGTATTTCATCTTTTGAAACGTGCAAGACTGTGACACTTGCTTATATCAGCACGTACGTCACTTGTCTCAAACAAATAGAGCACGAAAAATTGTTCCCTTTGAAGTTTGTGGAAACTCTCCAGCACACGGTGGCTTGACTGTATTTTTCGTTGCGAGTTTTGCTGACCTGAAGATCAAGTTCTGAAGATGTGGAGGTTGTCTGCGTTTCTTAGACGTTGCATTACAACTTCTCCCAGCAGAAATCGCAAAAAAGGTAAACTAGCACAAACCACAGGTCTAGATTCAGGTATTTGCATTCAGAGCAACCGTGTCCCAATTTCATGTTCCTATGCAATACATCTTCCTAATTGAACCACTGTAGATTATACACTGAGTATTTAATCCACAATTGATTATTTCCTGTCAATGTTGTTGCAAACCTGTTTTCTTACCTTCAGTGGAACACAGAACAAAAAAGTATTTAGCAAGATGTCAAAGCTTTTACTTTCAATACAATTAAAGTAAATGGGGACCTTGACATATGAGAACCAATTCAAACATGGCGAGCATGTCTTTGGTCACCAAATGTGGTACAGTTGTATGAATAGTGTTGTTTGGGTCAGCTATTCCATATTTCTCCTACAGACAGCCTGTTTATCATCCATCCTGTTGTGAAAGAGGCTTTAGCGGATCACAGGCCGGTTGTGGCTTTGGAAAGCACTATTATCACACATGGAATGCCTTATCCTCACAATCTCAGGTAGAAAAAAAAGATAAATCTCTTACAGTGCAGTCAAATGCTTAACATGTTGAACTTTTCCCTCAGGCGATTCTAAAGTCAGGGTTGTCACATGACTTTTTTTATCTTAAAAACAGTACAGACTAATTCTGTTTTATTATTGCACAAGGTTTTTAAAGACAAAATGTTGAGCACTTTTAATCTGTCATCTGATTCATATCTGAAGGATTCAGTATTTACAAATAGACTGCATTTCCTCTGTATTTCAGTACAGCAAAGGAAGTGGAGGCGATTGTGAGGGCTGAGGGTGCAATCCCAGCAACCATTGGGATTCTTGAGGGCAGGATTCACGTGGGCCTTTCTTCAGATGAACTGGACTTCCTGGCACAAAGCAAAACGGCACTAAAAGTGTCCAGAAGGGACTTACCCTATGCCATCAGCAAGGTCTGGAGCTGAAGTATTTGAATCTGAAGTAACTGAATCTTTATTTGTAACTATGTGATTATACATATTCATGTGAAATGTCTGTTTTTTGATAATTTAGGGTTTGTCGGGTGGCACAACTGTCTCCGGCACAATGATTGCGGCTTACAGGGCTGGGATTCCTGTCTTTGTAACTGGAGGCATTGGAGGAGTGCATAGAGATGGAGAAAACTGCATGTTTATTTTCAAAATTGTTTTTATATCCATGTGAAATGTATACTGGCCTGTATTTAATGACCAATATATTATCTCTTGTAGCTCTTGATGTGAGCGCAGACCTCACTGAACTGGGTCGAACCCCTATTGCTGTTGTGTCTGCTGGGGTGAAATCCATCCTAGATATCGGACGCACTCTTGAGTTCTTGGTAAGACTTTAAAGGACTAGTTCATTTCCAGAATAAAAATTTTCCTCATAATATACTCACCCCCATGTCACCCAAAATGTTCACGTTTTTCTTTCTTCAGTCAAAAAGAAATTAAAGTTTTTAAGAAAAACATTCCAGGATTTTTCTCCATATTTTACACTATTTTGAAGGTTTGCATGTGAACACAGACACTGGGTGAAATCGCAGTATAGTTGTGAAAAATTGTTTTGCAACTTTTGAGGTGAAAGTTTTAGATTACCGTTGCTGTCGTCTAACACTCACTTATAGTTAAGTTTAATAAAATGAATAATACAATAACACTAAATGGAATAGTTTGCCCAAAAATGTCGTCATTTACTCACCCTCACTAATCATTTATTATTCATGTTGTTCCAAACCTGTACGAATGTTGAACACAAAAGAAGATATTTTGAATGTTGGGAACAATTGACTTCCATAGAATGTTTTCCATACCCTAATTATAATACACAAATATTAATGCCCCTAGTAAATAGGGTCAGTTTTGATTTTGTTAAGTTCTAATTCAAAGATAAGTGCTTTTATTTACAGGAAACTCAAGGTGTGTGTGTGGCCACGTATGGAGATTCAAAGAGCTTCCCGGCTTTCTTCTCTCAGCAAAGTGGATTTACTTCTCCTTACCATGTCTCCGGTCCTCAAGAAGCAGCAGATCTTATTGGCAAGTCTTACTGTTTAAGCTTTTACCACACATACTTTTGAGTAAATGTCAATATTACACATTTACTGAATGCTGCAGTGATCCTAACTGAAAGAGCTAGTTGGAACAGAGATCATAGATAAAGTTCCTCTGACATGAACTCATCCTGCTTAGTCATTTGTGAAGAGATATTTAACTCTCTCTTTCCTCAGCAGCAAGCACACTATCTCTGGGGCTGCAAAGTGGTCTTCTGTTGGCTGTTCCCATCCCCGAGGAACATGCAGCCACAGGACAGCAGATAGAAGATGCCATACAAACAGCTGTGCCTGAGGCCAGGTAGAGAAAAATAGTGATTGGCCATACCATATGCCACATAGAATGATAAACACTTCTGATAAAAGCATTTTCTTTGTATAAATGAAGCTCAAAAGGTGTCACAGGAAGAGATGTCACCCCTTTTATCCTTCAGCGAGTCAATGAGCTAACTAAAGGAAAGTCCTTGCAAGCCAGTATCCTTTTAAGACACAATAGATAGTTTGTCATGATAAGGCTTACTGCATACATATTCTTATATATACTTATAATAACATTAACTTTTTATGTTCATTTTGGTTTCATGTGTCTTTTTTTGGTATTTTGCTGAAGTTCATTCATTTTCAGATATAGCACTCATCCAAAACAATGCCAGGGTGGGCAGTCAGATTGCATGTGCCCTTTCTAAACATAAAGAGAAGAGTGGAGGCAGCTTCAGAGGTGACATTAAGACCCAAATGTCGAACCAGAACCAGAGAATAGACTCCAAAACAGTAAGTGGTACAGTTAAAAAAAAAAAAAATGCCTCAGCTGGTCTTTGCAAAACATAATGAGCTCTTATGGAAAGACTAATGCAAAAGTGTTTTGTATTGTTAACTTAATCTAAATTAAAAATTGTTTTTGTTTATTGAAATAAAGCTGAAATAAAATGAAATATAAATTTTAGATGAAAACCAACTGAAATATGTTTTAAGTACTAAAACCACTGTAATGTTTTCATATTTTAAGAAAGATTAAACCCAAAACTAAATGACAAGCACATAACATTACTAAAACTTAATATGAAAATATAAAAATAAAAGCTAATTTAAGTCATTAATAAATACTGTAATATTATATAAATATTTATTTCCCTCAGATTGTTATTGGTGGAATAAACGTTGATTTCATCGCTAAAGGAGCAACAAAGAAATTGGTGGTAAGTCTAATAAAAACAAGCTAAAGGAGCTTAAGTAACTTTTTTTTTTATGACATTATACATGTAAATATTTTGTATTTGTATTATATTTTCAGTTTGGTCAGACAAATCCAGGAAGTGTTTGTCAGTCATTTGGAGGCGTAGGCAGGAATATTGCTGGTATGTAATGTGTCATTAATGTTATTTTGAATGAATATGTACAATTCCCGTTTTTGACTTATTGCTTATATTTCATGTAGACTGTTTAAGCAGATTAGGGCACAAGCCACTCTTCATCTCTGCCATTGGCAAAGACTCTCATAGTGACGCTGTGCTAAACTATTGTAAACACATGGTGAGTTATATTAAGCATTTTTTTTGCTCTTGTAGCCAAAAATTCATTGTAACTACAGCTTTTTGCTTTATGCTCATCAGGATACAAGCGCAGTCGCCAGATTACAGGACCAAAGGACTGCGACCTATTGTGCTGTTATAACTGAGTCTGGAGAGCTGAGCCTGGGATTGGGCGACATGGACATCCATCAGCAGATACAAGAGCAATATGTACGTATATTTGAAAAGTTCAAAAGTTTGGTGTCAGACAGATTTTTAAAATGTTTTTTAAAAAGTCTCTTATGTCTCTTAAGGCTGAATTTATCTGATCAAAAATATAGTAAAAGAGTAATGTTGTGAAATATTATTATTTTAAATAGCTGTGATGCAAAGCTGAATTTTCAGCATCATTACTCCAGTCTTCAGTGTTGAAAACAATTGCGCCACTAGATACTTTTTATGAAAACCATTATACATTTTTTCAAGATTCTTTAACAAATAAAACGTACCAAAAATAAAATATTTGAAATAGAAATCTTTTGTTACTATTTACTGTCACTTTTGAAAAATTGAATGCATCCTTGCTAAAAAGTATTAATTTCTTTAAAAAAAAAAAAAAAAATCTTACTGACTGCAAACTCTGAAAGTAACCATGGTGCATAGTGGATTTAAGTCCAGCTATATTAGTTTGCTTAGCATTTACATGCTAATTCACATCTAAACACTGATTAGTGTTTTTATTCCAGAAATAATAATGATGACTCATCCTGTACTCACTCATTTTGTCCAATCAGATACACTATAGAATGAGATTGTCCCGCCTTTTAACACATGAATTGACTAAGAAATAGTAAATCATGTTCATGGCTTTGATGAAATTAAAATCATTGGCTATTTAATAAAGGACAAACTCTCTGATATGTATTTCCCACACAAACTTCCTGTTGCAATAGGACAATCTGCAAGGGTTTTAAAGTAAATGCAACAACTAGTTTGACAGCATAAATCTTTTTTTTATCTTTATATTCAGGTATCTCAGTTTGAGGATCATCTTGCATCAGCATCTCTTGTAGTTCTTGATGGCAACATTCCCGTTTCAACCATTGATTACATGTGCTGTATCGCCAAGAAACATGCAGTCCCTGGTAAACCTCATTTATCTAATACTGCTTCTAAGTCTTTGAGGTCATAGATTCAAGTAAGTTGTTACGTGCATTTTGTTGCAGTGTGGTTTGAGCCCACGGATGCAGATAAGGCCTGTAAGCCCTTCCTGTCAGAGAGCTGGAAATCCCTATCTTACACATCCCCCAACCTGGCTGAGCTCTGCACCATGAATCATACACTAGGTCTGCCTACTCCTACAGGTACCGGAGTTAAAAACCACCTAAAATAAGCAAGTGTGTGATTGCTGGACAGGAAGTGGCGAGCTACTTGAATAGTAATCAAAGCATAATTTTGTTTAAGAGTTGCCCAGATCAATTGAGGATGTCTTGGGCTGTGTACCAGCTCTCTCCCGCCCCCTGCTGGAGCATCTGAATTGTGTGGTGGTCACTTTAGGTGCGCTGGGTGTGATGGTGTGTGGAGAACATGATGCTGGGACTGTGAATTTGCAGCCACAAAAGCGGGTATGATGGCCTTATTATAATTAATTAATATAATTAATCATAAAGAAGTAGTTCACCCAAAAATGAAAATTTGCTGAATATTTACTCAACCTCGGGTTATGAAGATGAGTTTCTTCATAGGAACAGATTTGGAGAAATTTAGCATTACATCACTTGCTCATCCGGATCCTCTGCAATGAATGGGTGCCGTCAGAAAGAGAGTCCAAACAGCTGATAAAAACATCACAATAATCCACACGATCATTTGATGTCTTCTAAAATGAAAAGCTGTGCGTTTATAAGAAACATATTCATCATTAAGGCATTTTTAACTTCAAAACTATATCTATAATATTGCACTCCAGTGAATAAGTGATCTCGTCTGAATCAGGAGAGAAATATGCACTGATCAAGCACCATTTACAAGCGAAAAAAGTTCTAAACAAATATGTTGGTGGATTTTTATGTGAGATGATAAGAGAGGACAGGCATTTCACTGTAGAAAGTGGATTATTATGGATTATGGACTTGTATTTTGCAACGGTTAAGTTAACATTCACTCAACTCACGATTCGATTCACAATTTTTTTAACAAAATGAGATTTAAGACAAATTATAAATTAAATGTGTCCTTTTATTATTGCTTGGACAAAATACTGCACGTTTCTTTGTGAAATTGAAATATAACACTATAATAATATACTAATATAGCACTTGCATATTATTGCTCTTTTGTTGGTTTTGATTGCTTCTATTGTCCTCATTTGTAAGTCACTTTGGATAAAAGCGTCTGCTAAATAACAAAATGTAAATATAATGTAAATATCAAAACTAAATTGAAATTTTAAAACAAGCCCCAAATCAAATAAATAACACAAATCAAATAAATCTCTTCATATAAACAAAATAAGGCTTTGTCTGTGCTCTTTCCATTTAAAATTAGAGGCAACCACTGCATTTTAATCATGATCCAAACAAAGATGCTGCATACATGCAACATGAGCAGTGTTTAATCTAAATTAGATTATATAATTTCGAAATTTGAAGCAAAAACAGAATGGTCTGACTTCAGTTTTGTGAAACTATACATAAAAAATATCTGCATGAAACAGAAACAGCAGAGGAGCTGAATGAGAAGCAGATTCACTCTCAGCCAGCAGGTGGTGCTTTAAGCGTTTCCTTAGTTTCCGCTGTAAACAAAGCAGCGCTGCACTTATGAACTTCAATATGCATTATACAGAGGCAAGATGAAAAGAAAAAAATACCATCTAAACTTTTCTAAAAGACAGTAAGTTCCCCTCAGACATACATTTATATAAACTCCTACCCCTAATTGAATCGCGATTTGTTTAGCATCTAAATCGTGACATATTTGAATCGATTTTCAACCGGCTCACAGTTAATCGTTACATCCCCATTAATGATGGATTTGTTTCTTACAAACATGCAGCTTTTGCTTCACAAGACATTCAATGATTATGGATGAAGTATGGATTACTTATGGATTATTGTGATGTTTTTTTTATCAGTTGTTTGGACTCTCATTCTGACGGCACCCATTCACTGCAGAGAATCCATTGGAGAGCAAGTGATGAAATGTTAAATTTATCCAAATCTGTTCGGATGAAGAAACAAACTCATCTACACCTTGGATGGCCTGAGGGTAAATTTTCATTTTTGGGTGAATTATTACTTTGAGTAAATCTAAAGATCTTGGTTAAAATGCTGAACATTATTTATGCCTTTTATAGCAGAAGGGACAGCTGTGTGCTGTTCATTATCCTGCACTGGCTGTGAGCACTAAAGAAACAGTAAATGTGTCTGGAGCTGGTGACAGGTATGTTAACAAAAGTATTTAACATCATATAAAACAATAGCATGTCACAATAGACTCTCTTAATTTCATCTAGTTTTGCTGGAGCAATGATGGTGGGGATCTTACAAGGGTTGGACACAGACAGCTGTGTGCGTATGGGTCTCCTTGCTGCCCGCACATCCTTGCTGTCTCCTCATCCAATAGATCCGTCTCTGACAGCAGATGCCATCCATCCGGAAAAGTCACACTCTCAACTGTGGTCAAAGCCTACATGTGTGTGGATAGAGGACTGAAATACAGTCAAAAAGAAATTGAAGTCTTGCCAGCAGACATCTACAGTCGTGGTGCATCAGGCTGTACATATAGGTGGCATATTTGTAGGGTTTTACTACAAACAAACTCAAATATGGGTGCATGCCAATGAGCGTCTGCAGACTTCACATGTATTGTAATTCATTGAATTTGAGTACATTGATTTATTTTTTAAATGAATGGGTCTAAACCTCTGTCACACTGATCTTGTCTGTAGTGGTGGACACCTTCAGAAACATAAAAATCCTACCTCATATCTGAAAGTTAAGACTTTTTTTAATTACTAATTTTTAATTGTCAACTACAATATTTTTACATTGCATTTTGAATGTTAGAAATGAAAATAAAATACTTTTGTAATTTTAGAGTATATTTTCTTTATTAATTTTTCTGTATAATTTTAATTATTGTATAATTACTATGCATGCACTTTTTATTATCTCATATTAACTGAGAGAGTACATAAAATGTTACTATTAAAAAGGTTACATTTAACATTACTATTTGAGTAAATGTCTAAAAAGAAGTGGTGATATAAACTCAAGTTTAGGTAAAAGTTAAATTTTCATTCTTTTATAATTATTGTACATGCAGTTTTTTTTATTATATTAACTGAGAGAATACATTCAATTGTACTATTAAAAAAGCTACATTTAACATTACCATTTGGGTTGGGTGAATTTCAAATAATTAAATGTGAATAAAATCTAAAAGAAACTGTCTTATAAAACAAAGTTATTTAGTTAAATTTTTCATTTAAATTTCTGTAACTGTTACAATAACAAAAGCAAATTATAAACTTAAAATACTTACTTTTAACTTAATATATTTTTCCTAAGTGCACCTAAATCTGACATGGTATTGATTTGTATCGCCCCTCGTGGTGACAGTAGTACATTACTGATGTTAAAAATTATGATGACAAATAAACTACATTTCCCACAATGCATTGTGCCTCGCGTCTTGCGCAAACTCAGTGAGCGCTGACTGGTTACTGTATTCCCTCCTCATTTCAGTGTAAGATGGTGGTAAAAATCTGCTACCTAAACAAACAGTAAAACTGAGTAGGAAAGCATCTAATCAATTTTGAACATCTGAGCTTTGGAGTAGTGCTCATTCCAAACTATCAGATAGGCACATCTGATCAGTTGAAAGGCAGAACCCCCCGCCTAAACTAGAGTGAATATCCCTTGGAAGTGGAATCCCTGCAATACAGGACCAGCTAGTAGAAGTGAGTACCCTACAAAACAACTGCTTTAATCGCTATCAGTGCACCCGATTATTACTACTACATCGGTATTAGGTTTGTACATGTGTGTTGAAGCAGACTAACCCCGTGGTTAAAGAATAAAACCTTCAGTTTAAGTGAAGGATGAAGTCAAAGGTGGACAGGCGGCGGTTCCTCCTCTAGTCGCCGGGCCGTTTAGTAGGAGAGTCGCAGGCTTTAGCTGTGTGTAGGCCGCAAAACAAAAACGTTCAGAAAACACTCTTTGTCGACAGAATATATATGGAGGGAAAGTCGTTTTATTAACTTTCAATCATTTCAAAATATCCGTGCTATTAAGTTTGTGTGTTATTTCTTGTTGGAGGGTAAATTAAATGTTTTAGGCGTTGTGTTGTGTGCCGCTCGTCAGTTGAAGTCTGTCCCAGCTGTGGAGACACCTGACCGGCTTTCAGCGCGACTGACGCGCCGCTAGACATGTATGATGTGAGATGTTAATAATTGCGATTTCAATAATAATTCGTAGACTTTAAAATAGGATTCAATGTGTTATTTATTTAATTAATGTCAATTTGAAGCCGAAACAGGCTCTACGTAGGTCTACGCATCTAAACTGTTTTGATCAGATGCGAAAGATTGAAGTGTGAATGTTTAATACATGCTTTCGCTGATATAATTTAACATATGCTTTATAGAATGTATATTTTGTGAGGAAAATATTAGCTACATCTTTTAAACATGCATTTGTTGTGATGCAAATGTCAGGGTTGGACAAAAGAGATACTGAATCTTATGTCATTCGCAGTTCATTTAGACAGAAAGCTTTAGTATTTTGTGCTAAATACAACATTGGCTCTGGATTGTGTGCAAAAAATCGTTTATTTTAAATGGAAATATTGTAAATGAGGTATTCGTGTCTGTCTATAGACTGTGAATACCTGACTTTCAGTCATCTCTAATGTGACCCAGTGGTCCTATTCTGCAATCCCAATACATCAGCATGTTTATAGACAACTGGGCCAACTGATTGTAATGAGAGAAACATGAAAAGGCTTAATGTGCTTTGTGGTAGCTTGATGTTTTGGACTGCTATGAGCCCATGACAGCTGACTATTAATTTGGCATGGCTATTCGCCTTGTTTTGATCTAACTGTATGTCATTTTTCAATATGAATATTTAACAAGAGCATTTATGTACTAAAGTAAAGTAGTGTCATCGTCCACGATGCCACATTTAAATCAAATCTACTTGCCTTGGCTTTGCATCAGCCCTTCGGCCGACCTGCCAGAGACTCCCCTGAACTTGCCGTACGATAGGATGTCCCGCAGTCCCGAGCTGAAAGAAGACCCCATGGAGTGCCCACTGTGCATGGAACCGCTGGAGATTGACGATGTCAACTTCTTCCCCTGCACCTGCGGCTACCAAATCTGCCGCTTTTGCTGGCACCGCATCCGCACAGACGAGAACGGCCTCTGCCCTGCTTGCAGAAAGGTACGATTCTGCTTGAAATTTGTATACAACTTCTGATGATTATGATGGACTACTTGTGCTATATCTGTTTGTCAAAACGTCAACGTCGCTATTGGGACACCGTTAAACTGTATATGAGAAGCTGTCCTTGATGTGCACTTTCTCAGGTAGTGGTTGATGCCAATATATGACTGATAGTGATATCTAAAACAGTGGTTCTCATCTGTTGTATCATGAACAGCAGGAGAAAATTATGTTAAATGCAAATAATAAAACCCAACTAACATCTAATATAAAAACCTGTGTAATGGTGGATAGTTTGTGTAGCAAAATAAAAAGGATTTTAAAAGGGATGAGAAATCCTTTTTCTTTTTTAGATTTTAGAGGGAACATTTGTTTGAACATATGAACTATCATATGTGAAAATCAAAATTCATTTACTCACCCTCATGTTGTTCCAAACCCGTAAGACTTTTTCATTTTTCATTTTATACAAAAAAAAAAAAAAAAAAAAAAAATATATATATATATATATAATATTTAATATTTAAATGGAGATTTCTTTTCAGTCTATTCCACCAAATCTTAGATGGTCCAAAAAGTTAATTTAAAACATTGTAAAACTAATCCATATGAAACAAGTGGTTTAATCCAAGTCTTCTGAAGGCATGATAAAATTGATGAACAGATTTGATCTTTGATCGATGCAGATCTCTTTATAATCTTTTTATTGCATCAAAGATTTAGTGGAATGGACTATAAGTGTAGGAACAGCCATCTCGCAGGTAAAAAATATATTAACAATTTCTTCATTTGTGTTTGAAAGATGAACAAAAGTCTCATGAGTTTGAAACCGGTGAGTAGCTGAAAACAGAAATTTCATTTTTGGGTGAACTGTCCTGTTAAACAATTCTGCTACTGTGTTGGGTTGCCACTTAATGCCCAACATACTGTCTGCCTCCTGAGGCAAAATCAGATCAAAATCACAGATCTAGAAAGCTGGATGGTCAATATGTATTGTTAGTGTGAATTTATTGTTAAATATAAAATGATATACTGTTATGCACAAGCACAGTGATCAAATACCATCTGATTAACCAGCCTTAATGTTCTCAAGCCTGATTATGTAATTGTGGCTAAAGCGTATTGCACCACTTTCTTGGCAAACCGCACTTCCCAAGTGTAAACGCAATGTGGTTCACTTGACTCACTGTGATGGTGTCAGCCTGAAAAATTGACCTATTTTGCAAAGTTCTTTGAGAATTGCCACCCCTCAGATACAGGTTCAAACGAGGTAACTGGCTCTGTGTGTTCTGTAGCCTTATCCGGAGGATCCGGCAGTATACAAACCACTGTCACAAGAGGAGATCCAAAGGATAAAGAACGAGAAGAAGCAGAAGCAGAACGAGAAGAAGCAGAAGGTGACAGAGAACCGCAAGCACCTGGCCAGTGTCCGTGTGGTGCAGCGGAACCTCGTGTTTGTCGTGGGACTTTCTCAAAGACTCGCAGATGCGGAGGTAAATGCTTATGTTAAACAATGCCATTGTCTTTTTTTTGTTTATTATTATATAACAACTCTTTGAATGTACTAAATTATGAACTTTAATATTTATTTAAAACAATTATTTATATGTAATAATTGAATAATTCTTTATAATTTAGCTCTTGTATTTAAATTTATTTTAATGCATTTTTATGAATTACTAGGTAATGAATAACTAGCTGCTGCCTGAAATAAACTTAAATATACACTACCATTCAAAAGTTCAGTGCACGTTTTGTAGATTTGCCGCCTTTATTTGATCAAAATATTGTAAAAAATAGTAATATTGTGAATTGTTAACTTTTAAAATATTTTTAGGTTAATATATAAAATGTAACTTGATGCAATGCAAATGCAAAGCTGAATTTTCAGCAGCCATTACTCCAGTTTTCAATGTCACACGATCCTTCAGAAATCATTCTAATATGCTGCTTTAGTGATCAAGAAACACTTCTAATTGTTGAAAACAGTTTCAAGAAACAATTTTTCATCCACTGATAAATGGAAAGCTCAAAAGATCAACGTTTATTTGAAACTAGATTTAACTACATTTAATGCATTCTTGCTGAATAAATGTATTAATTTCTTTAAAAAAAAAATTCTGACACCAACCTTTGAAACGGTAGTGTACAATTTAATTAATTAAATTGGTAATTTATTTTTAAAATTTTTTAAAAGATTACAAACGTTTGAACGGTAATGTATTTCATCTCAATGTATGTGTATTTAAATCTCTGATCATGTAACATCCGCTGTACACTTTGGCCATATCATATCAGTGAGAAATGTGTCACTTACTGTAGAAGGTAAATGAGAATAGCTCAAAAAAATAGTGTTGTCATCAGCGAGTCATTTACATTTTACTGAACAAAAGGAAATGTCCTCCCTCAGAGTGATTTCACACTTTGATTGTATGGTAAGTTGGCATAATTCAGTGTAGTGTCTGTTTTGTGGTTCATGCAATAATTCACTTGAAGAATCACTCTCACTTTGATTACTTCTCAGGTTCTAAAGCGCCCGGAATATTTTGGAAAGTTCGGCAAAATCCATAAAGTGGTCATCAATAACAGCACATCATATGCAGGTTCACAGGTAAGAAAATGTGAACATGTGATCTTAGTTATGAAACATGATGCTCACATGCTTCCTGTGCATTTAGCGCCTGTGAAAAAGTCTCTGGCTTAAGGCTACAGCAAAAGAGTAGAATAAAGATAAAACACTTACTTTTAGCTTTATTTTGACCTTTCACTCCACAGGGTCCTAGTGCCAGTGCCTATGTAACTTACATTCGTTCAGAGGACGCCCTTAGAGCAATACAGTGTGTGAACAATGTCATAGTGGATGGTAGAACACTCAAGGTAGGTGCTAAACCATCACAATTTAAGCCATTTACAAAATGATCACACGTTGGCCTGGTTGCACAGACAGGGCTTAGACTAAGCCAGGTTTAGGCCATAGTTCAATTAGGACTTTTAAGTAATTTTTATAAATGTGCCTTAGACAAAAACATTACTGGTGTCCATCTTGAGACAAAACCAAGGCATTGATATATTTTAAGATCAGTCAGTGCAAGTTTCTTTCAGTTAAAACAGCTCAGATTTACATTTTAGTCTGGGACTAGGCTTAAGCCTTGTCTGTGAAACCTGTGGGGTTAAGTATATTATGTCTGTGTTAAATGTTTATTGTGTGTTCTGTCACTTTGAAGTTGTTTGTTTTTAAAATACTTATCTGCCACTGTTTTGTCTCAAGGCTTCTTTAGGTACAACAAAGTACTGCAGTTATTTTCTCAAAAGCATGCAGTGTCCTAAACCGGACTGCATGTATTTACATGAACTAGGGGATGAAGCGGCTAGTTTTACAAAAGAAGAAATGCAGGTGAGCACATTTGTTTACACTGCAGATCAATCAGTTCAGAAAAAGGCTTTTAGAAAAAAGGCATTTGTGCTGTCTTATATTGATATTGTTCGACTGCTATGTGTAAATTGTTTTTAGGCTGGGAAACATCAAGAGTATGAACAAAAATTACTCCAAGACCTTTACAAAGCAAACCCCAACTTTTTACAAACCTCAACATGTGGGGAGAAGTCGAAGAGCAAACCCAACTCCACTCAGAGGTGTTGTTTTTATCCTGAATTTCATTGCTGCACCTGCCCAGTCAGATCTTAATCTGGATTATGGTTGCGTTATACTCTATTATTAACGAAGTAATAATTAATTTTCTTAAACTATATAAAAAAAATAAATAATTATACACACTACCATTCAAAGGTTTGTGGTCGGTAAGATTTTTCAGATGTCTTATGCTTATCAAGGCAGCATTTATTTGATCAAAAATACAATAAAAAACAAGAATATTGTGAAATTACAATTAAAAAAAAAAATCTATTACTCTTACTTTTGATCAATTTAATGCACCCTTGCTAAATAAAAGCATTTATTTAATCAATCTTTTGAATATTGTACATGTATTATATAAGTGTTTCTTTTCTATGATAAGTGTGATTTCCATTTTTTACTTTTAACATTTTTCCCCCAGACCTAATAGTACCAATAAAGAAGGGTGGCCCTCATTACAGAACTATGGGAAAATGGTTAACGGTTTAACCACAGAGCATCGCAAGTCCCCTCCTCTTTTAGACTGCCTAACAGACTCAGACCACATGACTCCAGACGAACCAGACCCTGAACAGGGAACAGAACAGAACACAGGCCTTCCACCCTTCCCATCAGCCTTAGAGCCTACCAGGTGCTGTACTGCAGAAGCCTGGCCAGTTTTTCTCTTGATATACAACAATGTACATTGCTTCATATCAAGTGATTTGTCTTCCTGTGTGTTTTTGTGCGTGCTTATCACATTGTGCTTCCATTTCAGTCCAATTGGCAAACCATCAGAACCCATAAGTATAGGAAACGGGGAAAATATATCACAGGTAAGTGCTAAAAACTCTCCAAGAATCTCTAAGAATGGTTATTGTGAGGTTTTTTTCTTTTCTTTTTTTTTGATCCATCTGTCTGTATTTGGTTTAACAGACATCCAGTAGCGATTCCCCATCTCCTCCACCTGGCCTTACTAAACCCAGCCTCGTTGTGCCCATCAGCGTGGCCGAACTCACAGCGCGCTCACCGTTCGAGGGGGCAGCAGCAGAGTCTCAGTCTCTTTTCTCAGACAACAGCAATTTCAGACATCCCAACCCCATCCCCAGCGGCCTGCCCCCTTTCTCCAGTTCACCACAGGGAGCCTCCGACTGGCCCATGACTCCGGAACCACAGAGCCTTTTCACCTCAGGTAGGCCCGTACAGTGAATGCAGTGTAGTGGACCAATAAGATTGCAGTATGGGCAGAGCTAAACCCACCAAACTCTCTTCCTTTTGCAGACACTATCCCAGTGGCGTCATCCACTGATTGGCAGGCGGCCTTTGGTTTTGGCTCTTCGGCCAAGCAGCAGCAGCAGGACGATGACCTCGGCTTCGACCCATTTGACGTCACACGGAAGGCCCTGGCTGACCTCATAGAGAAAGAGTTGTCAGTCCAGGAGCATTCCCCCCTCTCTCCCAACCCCTCTTCCCACCAGACCAGCCTCCCCAACGGCCAACAGCGCCTTCCTCACCTCCAGCACAGAGGCCTCTATAACTCCTTCAGCCTGCCCCAACACATGGCCGCACGCCACCCCTGGATGGGCCTTCCCACCCGCAATAACCTCACACACTTGAACCACACGGCCTCAGCTGCGCACAGTCATTTCTTAGACCTGAGCATGCCGGCCCAACACCACAGCACCGGCCTTGGGGGGATTCCTATATCAGGTTAGGGGATACATCTGTCTTGTGCACTCCAGTTCTTTTGTGAAACACCTGTGTGTGTGTGTGTGTGTGTGTGTGTTAAAACACCTGGTCTAAGCAGGGCTACAGTTGTAGCCCACTGATCCAAATACAAACAAGTTGTTGAACTCATTCCCAGTATGTTTATTGCTGTTTTTTGCACTGAGTTGCATTTTAATTGTAATTTTATTTTCCCTTGATGGCTAATTCAGCTTGTTTGTGCCCCTGAGCCCTTTATGAGAGCAAACTGTGGTCATCTTCAGTGTTATTAACTAAAACTATTTTCTGTAATTGAAATCAAGCTTGAATAAAATTAAATATAACCAGTAAATAAAAAACATAAACTTAAGTAATATTGGTTTGGCAACTAAAAGAAGTAAAAGTTACTTCCAGACTGACTAAAACTGAAACAGAAATAAAGCTACATAGACATTTTTTTAAGAAGCACAACAAAAATATTAAACTTAAATTAAAATGAAAACTGAAAATTAATAATTACTATAATATAGAAATAATATTAAGATAAAACTGGTCATCTTTAACCTCACATCTGTAATTTTTTTCTTGATTATCCCATTTCACGTAAAATCAGTTTCACATTAACTTAAAGGGATAGTTGACCCGAAAATGAAAATTTTGTCATTAATTACTCACCCTCTTGTCGTTCCAAACCCGTAAGACCTTTATTCATCTTCGTAACACAAATTAAGATATTTATTATTAAATTTGAGAGCTTTCTGACCCTGCATAGACAGCAACACAACTGACAAGTTAAAGGCCCAAAAGGTAGTGAGGACGTTGTAAAAATGGTCCTCGTGACATCAGTGGTTTAACCGTAAAGTTATGAAGCTACGAGAATACTTTGTGCGCAAAGAAAACAAAAATAACTTAATTCAACAATTTCTTCTCTTCCGTGTCAGTCTTCAACGTGCGTTCAGGAGAGTACCACAACACATGCGTGTGGTGATGCTGACGCAGGAGCTGGCGTTCTTCTGTTTGTAAACCAAACGAATTTTCATTTTTGGGTGAACAATCCCTTTAAGGATGCCGCAAAATTTCAATTCTCATGTTTTTCATTAAATTGTTGCTCTTTCAGAAAACAATGGTTCTGTGGAAAGCTTAAATGTGAAAGAGTGGCAGGACGGACTGCGAGCGCTCCTACCAAATATCAACATCAACTTCGGAGGCCTCCCGAACTCTACCTCTTCCTCCTCCTCTTCCTCCACTTCCAGTGTGAACCACATCGGAGTGCCGGTAGGCTCGACTGGAGTCTCGCACAGCCTCAGCTGGGACAGTACGGCCAGTTGGATGGACCCCGCCATCATCACAGGTGCGATTTTGTGTTCTGTAAACTCCCTGGTTACGGAGAAAACCTTCATCGCTAATATTACTCATTCATGTCCCTTTTCAAACTCCAGGTATCCCAGCATCCACAGGTAACAGTTTGGACTGTCTCCAGGATGACAATCCGCCACACTGGCTCAAGTCGCTGCAGGCGCTCACAGAGATGGACGGACCGCCCAGCTCCAGCGCACTCCCACAGCCCCCGCACACCGGCCTCCTGGACGCGGCCGCCCAACTGTCCTTACACAGAGCCGCCTGGGCCCCTTACCTCCCTCCTCCCACACTCACCCCAAATCAGTTCCACTCCCCACCTCCAGGTTTTCAAACAGCCTTCAGACCCCCAGCGCAGACGGCCACAGACATCCTACAGAGTGCCGGTATTGACCGTCACTAAAGACAACCCTCTCTCAATTTAACTGCATCACAAATATGAAACTGCAAATATACCCCTTCCATTAATAACATAACATAAGCTCTTGTCTTTCTACCCTTTCCCTCTCCATCCCTTCCCCATCAGGATTTATTTGTCTGTTGTCAGTTTTTTTTTGAAGGCACAAATATGATGAGGACCATCAGTGCAGGGTAATGATTGAAACAGACACTGAGGGTCCTAACACATATTCACACACACCTTCACGTATGATTCTGAGGGAAAATAAGTGTATGACACTGAAATGTGCAGAGGAAACCGTGAGCACTGATGTGTACATGTGACTAACAATGGCTAAACGGAATGTGCTTAAACGAATAACGTGTCTGATTGGCGTCATTCCTTCGTCCAAGGTACAGACTGTAATTTAATACTGTGAATCTTTACACTTCCCGTACGTTAGGTCTCACCACCACTTGAAGGAAATGGATTATAATATGTTCTCGGCTTCTTACACGTTTAATGTTTACGAAGCCACAGGTGAAATGTTTGGGTGTATTAGCAGAATCCAAACCCTGGTCCTCACTAGAAGGGACTCCATTAATCACAGAGGTAGTACCTTCTCTAATCTTAGGCTGGGATCCATTTTGGATTCAAGGGTGGTATGAGACCTGACATGTCGCTACACGAAGTCTACAGTAACTTCATTCCCATGAAGAGAAGCGAGAAAGACCACTGTGGAAGTGTTTATTGGCTTGCCTAAAGAATAAGCCATTCATACAAGGTATGAATCTGGAATCGAGTCTGGAACCTTGGGAAGGATGGTAACAAAGGAGACGTGTCAAGGCATAATTGCAGATAATATGAGTGTTGAAAGCGTGAAGATGGGCACACACTAACATGCCACCATTCCAAGGCCTTCAAATGATTTCTACTCTCTTTCTTTCTCATCTGTGTGGCCATACTAAACAGTATTTATCAAATGCAATCACTCATTCTTTCAGGAAAAAAATCAATGTAGTCCAACATTTGGGTTTAACATGCTGCTGAGATCATTTAATACAAAATAAAGCGCTAAAAGAAAAGAATTGACCCCTTTTCTGCTGGTCTGGAACAGTGAAATCTTAAATAAAATTGAGTATTCATTGCCTCTGCTTGATTCTCTCTTTTTTTCTGACGATGTGTCGTTTGAGTAGAAGCGGTAGGATTTTTTTTACATGAGGCTTTTTATTGTCCAATGAAGAAATTATTGACATTGAAAACAACTACAGCACATAATTAAATTCATGGTAATTATACATCGGAAAGGTTTTGGAAATGGTAAATTCATCTTGAAATTCAAACACGGTCTACTGAACACAAAGACAAACACCAAGAACCGCTTCACCAAAGACATGCTGAACTCATGTCGGGATGAAAGCTTTTATACAACTGTACAAATGTGCTTTTATAACAGATTCTTCTTTTTGCACATCAATTGAGAGCCATGGCTTGCCACCTTCCAGCACAAAATGTCTTTCAATGACCTCTGTTTTTAATACCCATGACGAAGTCTATGAACAGGTTTGTTGATGTCAATGTACAAAGTATCATCTGAAACTTTAGCACACCGTTCCGTTCTCCATGCGAGACTTAGGACAGGAGGTACGGGATGGTGGGGGTGGCTGAATCGATGGTGCCAGGGTGCAGAAGAACCCAGCTATGAGGGTCAGTCCTAGTCCTCCCCAGGCACTGAACATGGACCAGCCGTAACCATGGCTTATATCATCCGGAAGGCTGAAGAGATAACGTGGGTAGCGGGACAGTTCGAAGTTGATGCCAGCCACACAGGTGCAAAGAGAGATAATGCAGAAGGTACCTGAGGTGGGACATGATACTAGATGTTTAGAGATCAGGCACCAAGTATTGGCCAATGAATTTTTAAGAGAACAAACATGGAGGAATTCACATACCTCCCATAAGGAAGAGTAAACCGGCGACGTAATGCATGAGGCCTTGCTCCCAGCAACAGCCCAAAATGCCAATGGTCCAGCCAAACAGAATGATGGATAGAGCCATGCCCATGAAGCCAGCTGTCATCCGACGCAAATCTGGAGAAACAAAGACACAAACTAACAACTGGGGGTGTCCAATCTTGCTCCTGGAGGGCCACCTTCTTTCAGAGTAAAGCTCCAAACCTGCTCTAGTACACCTGCTTGCATTCTGACTAAACTATGCAGGAAGGTGGGAATTCTAGGAGAAGGATTTGATACCCTTGATTAAAACTCTACTGCTATATCAAATACATTCATATGCAGGGCCTTCATGTGCCCAAGACAAAATTTGTTAAGGGTAGGCAACCCTTACTGAGGTCCCATTAAGTACACCACACCATAATGGGAGGACCCCATCACTGATGCAAACCGAAAAGTGTCCCACTTACGCAGGGCATGCCAATCATCTTGCTGGATAGTCTTGGTGATATTGTAGGAAAGATCCTTTCGTGTCACTGCAGAGGAGGAGTAATAGTACTTTATAAAGGAGCAACGCTCGATAGTTCCTGGAAAAACAAGAAAATCATCATTAGATCCAGACCCAGTATGATCGTTTAGACTTGTACGCATGCCCAGCTTAAGTAAGGTGGGCCTGGACAGTTGGGGTGGTAGTTGTCAAGCTCACAATTAGGTGGACCAAGTCCCCTGTGGAGCTGAGCCTTCTTGTGCATATGGACAAGTGTCACGTTTAGATGACTAAATTACCCAGATGGTAGAGTGAGTATTGCTCATACGGTCAAAATGAGTGGTTCTCAATCAAAGTCCTGGAGTACCACCATGTTCAGATTTTGAAGCCTCTACTAACAAGCTGATGAAATATATCAAGTGCGTTAAGGTAGACATCCAGAATGCACATTGCTCAGGTACTCCAGGACCAAGCTTGAGAACCACTAATCTAAACCACTACAATTCATAGAAAACTGAATGTTTAACTAAATGTTTTAATGCTCATGGTGTCCAATATTGAGAAAGCATCCAATAGGTTTTTTGATTAAAATGAACTGGCACTTTATTCTGATGCATGGATGGGCCTTCTTATATACATTTAGTAGAGATGTCAAGCTTCTAGCTTTAAATGGCAGTTTCCAGGCTCTCATTATGGCAGCATCAACAAAACATTGCATCAATACAGCCAACACATATTCCTATAAGGCTCAGGTGGATGCTTTTACCTTTTTGTACGAGCTCTTCGATGTCTGGGTCAAATCCCACCCTGTAGCATTTGCTCCACAGACCCATGTTGGTTGAATTGTAGCGTCTGCTGCACTCATCCGCCGCGCTCATCGCGAACAGCTGACGCCGGTTTCTATGCAGCAGCAGTCGGTCTTCCCATCGGTCCAGGCTCGCTCGGCTGGCTCGCAGTGGAAGGCTGTGGTTGGGGATGTATATGAAACCCGGATCGCTCCTGCGGTTCGAGAAAGTTCGGCAACGCTCCTTGTATCTTCTCGCGTCCGTTTCGTACCAGTGATCCGATGAGATCGCGACTGTGAGGAAACACAAGGCGACGAGAGACAGACAGAGACCCGTGTACAGAAGCCACTTCCCCGTCGCCATCGTTCTGCCAGGCCGCCGATCAGCACCTCATGGTGGACAGCTCCTTCGACCGAGGCAGCGGATCAGTCCAGCTTGAGCATCTTTTTTCGTGTTAAAAAGGCGAAATGTTGAGGTTTCTGTAAACATGCCCTTTTAAATGAACGAGATACGCCTATTATTACAGAAATCCTCTAGCCTACACGTAGGCTGTATTGGGGAGCGGGTTCCGCTCTTCCTCTCTGAGCTGCTGCAGGCAGAGACACATGACAATCACACACACACACAGGAACTGAAAACCATTTAAAAAATGGAGGGTGAAATGATCAGTTAAAAATAATCAAATAAATAACTGTAAATAACGATCTCGATTATTTCTTTTACATATTTTAAGCATATTAAGCGTGTGGTTTAACCACACTTCATATTCTGCTTCAGACACTTTTATAGTGTTGTTACTGTTATGTTTTATATTATTATTTTGTAGGGCCTGAGATTATTATTTTTTTTGATGAAGTGATGTTTAACCTTCAGACAGTGTTGATGGTCAAATGTTTTCTATAGGCAGTTGATCTAAATGCAGGTTACAACTCTGATTATCCCTGATAAAAAAAAGATGATAAAACACATTTAACCCTTTAACAACTCAATACCATATTTGTTGCGCCTGTTAAACACTTCTGTTATGCATAAAGTTATCAGTACGCGGTGAAACTATTGATTGTTCAATTGTTAAACATTCTAACCAAAACAAGCCCCAAGACAGTCTGAAAGTCTTGTACAAGGTTAATGACAATAATTTCTGCAGGTTTTATAAAGGTAAGAGCAATACATTGAACGGAACACAATGGCAATATGGTGTCAACATGTAAATGTCTTGTATTAGCAACACTTCCAAATTTGAAAATAAAGTTTATGAATTTTTTTTTTGTCCCCTTCCTGTTTTTTTATTTTTTTGCATATTTGTCACACTTGAATGATTCAGATCAAACAAATTTTAATATTACACAAAGATAACCCGAGTAAATACAAAATGCAGTTTTGAAATAATGATTTCATTTATTAAGGGAAAAAAGCTGTCCAAACCTGCCTGGCCCTACGTGAAATAGTAATTACCCCCTAAATCTAATAACTGGTTGTGCCACCCTTGGCAGCAGCAACAACAACTGCAATCAAGCGTTTGCGATAACTGGCAATGAGTCTTTCACATCGCTGTGGAGGAATTTTGGCCCACTCTTCTTTGCAGAATTGTTTTAATTCTGCCACATTGGAGGGTTTTCAAGCATGAAATGACTGTTTAAAGTCATGCCACAGCATCTCAATCGGATTTAAGTCTGGACTTTGACTTGGCCACTCCAAAACCTTCATTTTGTTTTTCTTGAGCCATTCAGAGGTGGACTTGCTGGTGAGTTTGGGATCATTGTCCTGCTGCATAACCCAAGTGTGCTTGAGCTTGAGGTCACAAACCAACGGCCGGACATTCTCCTTCAGGATTTTCTGATAGAGTGCAGAATTCATGGTTCCATTAATTATGGCAAGTCATCCAGGTTCTGAAGCAAAGCAGCCTCAGACCATCACACTACCACCACCATGTTTGACTGTTGGTATGATGTTCTTTTTATGAAATGCTGTGTTGGTTTTACGCCAGATGTAACGGGACACACACCTTCCAAAAAGTTCAACTTTTGTCGCTTCAGTCCACAGAATATCCCCAAAATCTTATCTTATATCTGATATTTTTTTGGCAAATGTGAGACGAGCCTTTGTGTTCTTTTTGGTCAGCAGTGGCTTTTGCCTTGGAACTCTCCCATGGATGCCGTTTTTGCCCAGTCTCTTTCTTATTGTTGAATCATGAACACTGACCTTAATTGAGGCAAGTGATGCCTGCAGTTCTTTAGATGTTGTTCTGGGTTCTTTTATGACCTCCTGGATGAGTCGTCATTGCGCTCTTGGAGTAATTTTGGTTGGCCGGCCACTCCTGGGAAGGTTCACCACTGTTCCAAGTTTTCTCCATTTGTGGGTAATGGCTCTGACCGTGATTCGCTGGAGTCCCAAAGCCTTAGAAATGGCTTTACAACCCTTTCCAGACTGATACGTGTCAACTATTGTGTTTCTCATCTGTTCTTGAATTTCTTTAGATCGCGGCACGATGTGTTGCTCTTTAAGCATGCTTCACTTTGTCAGACAGGTTTTATTTAAGTGATTTCTTGATTCAACAGGTCTGGCAGTAATCAGGCTTGGATTTGGCTAGTAAAAATTTAAAACAGCTTTCTAAAATATTGTGGTTAATCACAGTTCTTTCATGATTTAACAGGAGGGGGCAATTAATTTTTCATGTAGGACCAGGTAGGTTTGGACAGCTTTTTTCCCTTAATAAGTGAAATCATCATTTAAAAACTGCATTTTGTATTTACTTGCATTATATTTGTGTAATATTCAAATTTGTTTGACGATCTGAATCTTTTAAGTGACAAATATGCAAAAAATTTAAAAAACAGGAAGGGGGCAAAATCCTTTTCACGGCACTGTATGCTCACATCAGATAGGGGGATGAAACTCTAAGTGCTGATCTTCTTAGTTGGTAAAACGTGTGTTGAATCATCTAACAATAAAATTTGGCATTCTGTAATTTTGTTTCATATTCATCTTTTAATCGTTTGCAGATTTCTTGACTCTAATGTACAGCAATTTTGTCTTTTCTGTCCAGCACTATATATATATATACACACACACACAAACATATACAGGCATTTCTTCAACTAGGGGCACTTTTAGCCTTGTGAAGTTGAATAAAAAAAAACTTGTTCAAAAGTCACGTAACATAGTCTCATAAATTTAAATAATTTGTCTAGTTTTAAGGTCTGTAAGAGGACAAACTTAGATTACAAGAGAAGTTGTTAATATTTTACATTTTTCCAACCTGCAATGGACAAATGTCATTTCCACCACATCCCAATATACAGCTGTTATTTAAAAATAGAATAACTTATGCCACTCAAGAATTGTCTAAGATCATTTTTCTTACTAGTTTTACCAGTTTTTCCACAATGTACAATAATTATACATTTGTCAATGAGATAAATTAACTGCTGTAAGGACCAAATGCTGAACTGTACACCTGTCACACTCTGAAATTTAATATTGGTTTGGGTATGAGCTTATTAGAAAATAAATAACTTACATTTTTACATTAAGTAGAGCATGATCTCATAAATTGTGGATACATTTTTAATGTGTGATGAGAACTTTTTCAATATTTTTAAAAAATGTGTGGTGATGGAAATGACAGTGTTGTGGAAATGACGATGAATTAACGTGAATGTAGAGAAACAGCAGAGATATTTATTAAAAAAAGTCTTAAACTCATCACACTCATTAAACTCAATTCACAAAGTCATTAAACATATCAGTTGTATTTTGTAACCATAAATGACATTTCTGTAGTTTTTTGTGAAAAAATGGAAGATATCTTCACTGATTAGCTTTGAATTAATGCTTAGCATTTCATGTATGCAAAATACTCTTATTTAACTTCAAATGTTTAGCTTTTTAAAAACACCCTTGAAGGTACAGTATGCTTGGAAATGACGTAGAATAAATATATTAACTGATCAAGCAATATTTACCTTGATTTTTCTTCCATTTGTTGTTGATGAAAATTTTAAATTTTATGTCCAACATGTGCTCTGATGTCACTGAACATTTCCATAGAAACCACCTAAACAATCTTTCACACAAACTTTTTAAAGGGACATTACAGTGTTGTGGTGGAAATGACACCAATACTGTGCAACAGCTATATTTTGTATAAAAAGTAATATTGATAGTGGTCTCACATTAAATATTATAATGTATTTTAATTATTTTACTAGTGCTTAATTCAGGTACATTAATAGTTAACAGATAAGTCATATTTTTAAACTGTATTTGAAGTTTAAAAGTCTGGGTGTGCAACAAGGAGAAAACAGTGATTTTGACACCTATAAGGAGGTTGAAAAGTATGAAAAAATCATAATAGAAAGGTAGTAAATTTTTTTAAAGGTGGTTTTATTGTTAGTTTGACAAAGAAAGAGTAATTTGTCCAAAATTATATGTATTTTTAAAAATATGACCAAAGAACATAAAAGTGCCCATAGTCTAAGAATCACCCATACATAGATAGAATAGCACTGCTACCAAACACTACTAGAATATGGAAGTAACTTTTACTGTACTGAAAATGTTTAAGATCTTTAAATCAAGACATTTAGGATACTTGAGAAGTAATTGACACTAAAAGCAGCGTTTATGAGGACATCAAAATGAAGTGAGTTTGATAAACAAAAAACAAATAGCTGCCAATGGGCTCAGAAAAAAATCAACTTAAGTCAAAGGGAAAAGTGTTCATACCCCGTTTACTGATGTTTAAAGACAAACTCATTTCATATCCTAAATTAGAATTTCAACTGAAGGAAGCTTGATGTTTACATATTTGTATTGAAAAGCAAACTTACTTTTTTCAGTGCATGTACTATTTAAATGTCATGACGCAAGACTTTCTGCTCCAATTGTAGAATTTTTTGCCCTTGGTTTGTGACGGGGCATAGCAAGACCCACAGAAACCCTGCATCCAAATTAAAGGTTTAATTTGTGCATCATGCATAAACACAGGGTTCCCACACCTTGGTTAACTTCAAATTCAAGGACCTTTCAAGGACTTTCCAGGTCCAATACCCTCAAATTCAAGGACTTAATGTGGGGACACATTTCAAGTGAGAGCAAAGGTTACATCGCGTCACCTTGTAAGATACATTGTTACAGTTTTCATGTGTCAAACACAATTATGCATAAAAGTATTTTTGCATTTATTTTTGGCCATATGACAGAAATCTGATATTTGTCGTATTTCTGTTTTGCATTTGGTACATACTACACTGTATTCTAAAATGATCTGATATTAACTTTTGTATTGATTTTATTGAAAAGAGCTTAGGCTCATGTAACCAGAAGTTTTAAGATACATGGATATGCTTTTAAGTTTTTCTTGCCTCATGGCTTTACATTATCTTAACAAGCAAAGCAATTCAACATTACATCCTTTGGATCTCTGGCAAGCCATTCTTTGTAATCTTTTTTGGTGAGCCAAATATCTTGAAACTTGCATTTTCCAGTCATCACGTTTCAGCGGTTTCAGCCTATTTTTGCAATGTTTCATGGTGTCTGTGTGAAACGTTGAGGTACCATCTTAGTAGTTTCGTGTGCGTGTGAACGTCATGGCAACGAACACCACAAAGTACCTCACGTGGCAAACACTTAACGTAACGCATAAATGTGCAACGTAAACCAAGCAAGCTAGTATGCACATGCCACAAAGTGTTGGCCAAACAACACATTAGCGGACCGGGGGGAATATGGAATTTTCAAGGACTTGTATCCATGTTTGTTTATTTTCAAAAACTTTCAAGGACCCGTGATAAACAGTACCCAAGAACTAAATTTGATGCTCCAGAAACATCTGATGCGTCGGTCGCTCTCCATTCAGTAGTCAGCACAGAAGATTGTATTCGTGGGTGCACAATTTCAGTTGTGTGTTCTGAGGTTGATTAGATTTGTTTGAATTTACACAGCTGTTTGAGAACTTAGAAGTCATTTGTTAAGCTAATATTTAATTAACACCACAACTTCAATTTCTATAGTGCACATTGATTTAATAGCCACTT
The DNA here is from genome assembly GCF_012432095.1 of Onychostoma macrolepis. Taxonomy (NCBI): domain Eukaryota; kingdom Metazoa; phylum Chordata; class Actinopteri; order Cypriniformes; family Cyprinidae; genus Onychostoma; species Onychostoma macrolepis. Next base: position 13,489,246 of record NC_081179.1, on the reverse strand, counting down.
TATACAAAAGTAAAATTACACTTCTACATTCAACACAAAGTACAACAGACAAACACTTCCAGTAGTTCTTAAATGGGTTTTATTAATTTAAAAAAAAAAAAAAAAAAACCCACACACAAGTCACTGCTTTTACAGGTTACTTGAAGACCAAAAGGGGCGCCATCAGATGAACTTATATTGGCAGTTTACCAGTGGAAAAACGAATAAGACAAAAAAAATAAAAATAAACTTTGTGCGTACTACAGTCAAAAAAAATAAAATATACACGTTTACAACAAAATCAAACACCACGGTCAGACGAGACCCCCCCCCAAAAAAACCTAGGCATAGATCAAATCAGAGCACTTACACAAGCGTGCTGTGTGCACAAATCAAAGCACAATCAAACGCCATTCTCGGAGGAACCCAACCCTGCGGTGAGTGTCTGAGCTCAGGCTTATTTGCAGGATCAGTGGAGAGGTCCGCAAAAGTTGGCCATGCTCAATTTGCTCTGCTCAGCGTGCTGAATGCCCACAGACCCGACGCGCGTGCAGCAGAGGTGAACTCTTCGCGGCAGCCGGACTGTCCGCGCACAAACACTCAAACCTGTGAGACCGAGCATCAGAGTACTCTATAGCTTTTTTAGACGCATCGGAACCGCGGGAAACTTCCTGTAATATACTGAAAGCTTAAGACGAAACAGCATACACGCCGTACAGAAAGCCAGAGAGCGTTAGGGTTAGAAAAAGTACTCTGTACATTCCCTTACGCGGCAAGGCTTTATATAGTGTTGATGATGTCACGACGAGGGCCCCTCCCACTCCCTCTGATTGGCTGGTTCGCCCGCCAAACTTCTGATTCAACTCAATCACGTTTGATAGGCACTAATTACAGTAATCAAATCAAATTAGACAACACACTGACATTTCGGATATTGTCGTGGAAACCCCAAAATATCCACATTCTGAAAGTTGAAGAAAGTATGTCTGTTAAAGTAAGTTGTTTTTCTTTAGTTTTGACGTCATGGGTTCCCGCTTGAATTTATAATGTTTTTTTTTTTTGATGGAGGTATTTGATTTAGTAAAACAATATCGTGGTTAACATTACTTTAAGATACGTTCACATTTGTCTACAACATAAAATAGTCATAATTTACAGCTAAATGCTGTAAAATGTCAATTTTTATATAGAGGGATGCTGTGAGGACATATTTTGTAGGCCTGATTCCCATGACATAAACTCAATAAGACTTTTTTTTTCTTTATAGCAGAAAAGTAGGCCTAAGTCCTGTGACCAGCATAATGTTATGCTTTTTTTATTTTTATTATTGTTGTACTAGAAAGTAGCTACATTCTGTGACCAGCATAAGGTTAAGATTTTTTTTTTTTTCATTTTTGCAGAAAAAGTTCTGTGACCAGCATAAGGCTATGATTCTTACATATTTTGTTCATCAGCCTAGTATTCACAAATGTACACAACTTAATTTTGAAGCCTAAATACCAATCGTCAAAAGTAAAAAAGCTAAACATATTCTATAAACAAACTACACAACCACCTTTTTCAAGATAAGCAATAGCTTTAAAACATAACAACATAAAATAAGGGGGTTTTATGTATTTTATGACAGAATAAAACATAAAAAATATATTTAGCTTACAAGCCTTATTTCAGACATTTAACCAAAAACCAGATAGATAGACCCAGCTAAAATGCTAACTCGTTTTGGGGTTTTGGCCTACACAATTAGGTCAATAGCGCTCTGTTAAAGTCCAGTCAAGGTAATACCATACTTTTTGACAGTTAACATACCAATTGTTCAGCTGACAAAGCATCTTTGTGGAAAAAAGACAAAAACAATTATGAAAATGTAGTGTAAAGCCTATGCCTCACAGCCCCGTTTTCAGCCCAGTTAAATTCAATATGGCGTCTAACCTGACAGGATTGAAACATCAGGGTGAGTAAACAGTAACTTTTCAATTTGAGCGAACGATTCCTTTAATCCTTTTATGGCAGGAGAGTTTCTTGTTTCCACTAGATGGCAGTAGCTGCATATTCTCGTCCAACTATCCTTCGTGTGAGGTATCATTACTGTGTTGCAGAATAATATCCTCTCCTGTACTTGAGTGAAAGTGAGATGTCCGACCAACTAGACCACCACCAAAAATGCTGCTATTTTTGCACAATAACTGTAACTAGTAATTCTTTGCTCTAATAATACGCATTCACAGCTTTTCGCTTGTCGCTGTCATTACAAACACACACGCAGTAGAGTGGTGAAGTCTGAATAGTAAGCTCAATATTGTGATATAATCTGATTTTAGCATATGATTTGCTCTTAGCTTTTATTCGGATGCTGAGGCGGCATTAATTGGTGGGAAGGTGAGCTGGGTATAATGCAGGCAGACAGCATATTCTGGGCCAGTGACAGTGAGTCAGCACCACAGTTAGAGGGGGAGGCAGAAAGAGAGAGAGAGAAGGGGGGAGTAAAGTTCTCCATCGCTTACCAAAAGCTGCAACCGACAAAACGCAAAAAGAAACATGCATATAACACAATTCATTTTTTAAAGAGCAAGCAATAGTTTTTTTGTTTGTTTTTTCCCCCTGTAGAAATAGTTGCAACTGCTGCAACTGATACACCTGGACACATTGCACCACACTGCAGTGAATCTCCTTGATGCTCTTGAGCTGATATCGAAGAGGTTTATGGACCTTATTACATTTGTTGTTGGTTATGCATATATTTATGACTGTCGCATTCATACTCATTTGTATTTATTTGATGTGCTGATGCCAGGAATGGTTTCAGTGGCAGTGAGTGAGACATTCTTTGCAGCAGGCAGCTCTCCTGCAGGAGTTTTTACCCACTCACACACACACACACACACACTCACTCACTCATTCACGCAGGCGCCCTAAACTGCTGAATTCTCTGCTTCATGGAAGACTGCAGAAGCCTGCTGGGAGCTGCTGAGCCTTTCTGACCTGACTGTCCTTGACTGCTCTTGAGAGAATGATGGAGAGAGAGAGTGGGAGAGGGAAAGAGAGCTCAGAAGCACTGGCACAAAACTCTCTGCTCTTCATGCTTCAAAAAAGAAAAAAAAAAAGAAAAAAAAAAGCACTTTGATAATTTGTCATTATCGAATTCTATCAAAGGAAACATACTCGACCAGTGTGTTTCTGTGTAAAAGTACGAAAATAATAATGTTAACAATGCAATTTTGAGAAAAGAAAAGAAAATGCTGATTATACATGAACTGCTGTCACATCTAAGTCAAGGGCGTTTGGAAAGCGTAAACCGTCTCAAATGAGCTGAAAGCTACAGCTGATGATGTGATACCTAAGAAGAGTGACTTTCATGCTTCCAACAATGTCACAAACTGAGCGTGTTGATCATGTGATCTGGGAGGAGTCACGCTGAACCTGAGAGGGAAGGAAATAAATTGACACGTTAATAGACAAAAGTGACAATAAAGATATCATGAGCATTTATCACTGATAAAAATGTTAAAATATGTTAGTGTGATAAGAAATCTAAGTAAGTGCCAAATCTTAGATTTTCTTCTAAAATGATATTTAATATATGCATTTGGCAGATACTTTTATCCAGTGCAACTTACATGACATTCACATTTATTCAGACTAAACATTATTTTGAATATCACAGAAATCCAGTTTTTGATATAGGCTGGTCAATTGTATAGTAAAAGGAACTCTGTGTATAAAACAGGTCATAAATATTAATTTAAAATATAATTGCATGTGGAATATATATATATATATATATATATATATATATATATATATATATACGTACAACAACAACAAATTTGCTAAATATAAATATATTTTGCAAACAGCAATTATCAGGATTCAAGACTTTGCATGTAAAAAATAATAAAAGTAAATAATAATGATAATAAATAGCTGAAAGGGGTTTAAGAGCTTTAAGACTTTGCATGTAAATGCATAAATGAATAATTATGATAATTGCAGGCAACTATGCAAACTTTTATTTATATCATGATATTTTGGTAACACTTCGCAATAAGTTTAACAAATGGAACCTTTTTGTAATGTGTTATTGATATTTTTGTAATAGAAAAAAGACAACAATATGAGGCTAAATTGATAATTGGTTGATTATATTGTAATTATCCACACTATTTTTAATGTCAATCTTATATATATATATATATATATATATATATATTTAAAACAATATGGGTTAAAGAGTTGTGATGCTAGAGTTGCACTTATGAACAAGTTGCACAAATTGCATTACTATAGAAACATCAATGCCAACTTTAGTCAACTGCACAATATTTTGCTCTCCAAAAAGGTTAAATAGTATGAACACATGCTTGTATCTCCAGCAGACGTACAGTATAACAGTGAATGGAGGACAGCAGAGCTCCTGTGTGCACTGACACTATCACATTACCAGCAAACAAACGATCCTCTCCAACGAGTCTGATGGAACTTAAATGACAGCGTGAGCTGTATATTGTGTATATATGGTGATGGATGATGACTCAAAGTCTCCTCCCGTCCTCAGTGCCGCAGGCTGACACAGCTGTAAGGAGAGATCTGTATTCTGGGAACAGTGAGGTCAACCAATGCTCAGCCACTGCAACTTATTAAAAGGCTAGATGTACTGACTGATAGACCGACAAAAGCATCGCATGCACTGTATAAGCACTTAATGTACATGCATGTGCTGATACAAGTAGCGCATAAGCATATGGACAGCATAAAAACATGCAAATTGACAAAAAACACACACTGCAGGACTTTTCCCCCTTATCTTTTCAATTTCAGTTCCCTAAACTATGAAACGCACATATGTTCAGAGCTATTACTGTACCTTTCCTTACTGCGCATCAACTTTTACTGGCCTTGGTTTGACAAAAAGCACTGTGCATGGTTTACATAAGATGGATGAATTGATGGACATGCCTTTAATTATTAAACACGGCTGACGGCAGCATTACAGAGATAATGTGAAAAGGAAGAAACCATAAAGTGAGCCAAAGGAAAGGCACAGACTGAATGAACGGATGGGTGGATGTATAGATTGATGCTGCATGCATTAATATCTGCATTACGCAGTCCGATGCCACCATCTGATTTCAGAGCAGCGCAGTCAGTGAGAAGGGAAAAGTGCTTTATCAGGTAATCAGAACACATGACACTTGCAGGAACAACAATACCATCTGCGGCTCTGACTGATGCAGTGTGATGTGCTTCAGATGGTCGCCAATCATTCAGAGCTTCACCAAACAGATTTAACAGACTTGCATTTGTCAAAATATTAATACTGCATGCAAATACAGGAAAAGTCCTGCTTGATGACAGCGGGATACGCATGATTCATCTGTATTGAGCTGCGCTGGGTGAGTTTCTGTCTTTAAGGGAGTGACTAGCAGCACTGAACGTGCCAGAGGCCTGACTAAGGGAAATGCAAAGTCCCATTAGCCCTGACTTTCCATCTGATTTATGAGTATTTACATCTGTGTGTGTGTGTGTTCCTTCAGAATTAATTCAGAAGCAAATGCAAAATATATTTTTTTAGTCTTTGGTATAGAGGAGATTGGGACTAGCTGTCACACTTTTTACTCCAGTGAATAGTTCTCAGGGTGTTTGTTTTTGAAAGACAGTTTCCATAAAGGCACATACTTTAAAGTAAAAGTAATTGAACATTTCTACCAAATATTGGCAGGAAAACCTGCCATTAAATCCATAAGCTTTATCTTGATTTATATAATATAATATAATATATAATATAATATAACTGAGTTTAGTCATTTAGAGAAAAAATAAAATAAACTAATTTTATATATATATATATATATATATATATATATATATATATATATATATATATATATATATATATATATATATATATAAACCAGATAAGCATACACATACACACACAATACACAAATAATATATATAAGTATATATAATGCACATAGCATATATAAGTATATATATATATGTATATGTAAGTATATAAATTATGTGTGTGTGTGTATATATATATATATATATATATATATTCATACATACACTAAATACAAATTACCAAGATATAATATAATATTCTGTATTTACAGAAAAAATATTGAGGTAATATATACATATTTCCTATGCACCATCATATATATTTATATAAGTGTATATATACATATAAATGAGTATATATAAATAAAATGTATGTAATTAATATATAGTTATACACACACATATATACAGTATATGATACATAAAAGTATATATATTTAGTATATGTGTGTGTGTGTATATATATATATGTACTATAAAGCATTTATGTAAGCACATAAAATAAAATGTAAATATATGTAATATAAAAACAAAACATATATATATATATATATATATATATATATATATATATATATTAATGTGATTATAGTATAAAATAATGATTTCTATTTTAATACACTTATATAATTTATTCATGTGATGCAAAGCTGAATTTTCATCAGCCCTTACGCCAGTCTTAAGTGTCACATGATCCTTCAGAAATCATTCTAATTGGCTGATTTATTATTAGAATTATCTATGTTGGCAACAATTGTGCTGCCAAATATTTAGTTTGGAACCTGTGATTTGTTTTTCAGAATTCTTTGACAGCACAACTGTCATATTAGAATCATTTCTAAAGGATCATGTGACACTGAAGACTGAGTAATGATGCAGAAAATGCAGCTTTAATCACAGGAATAAATTAGATTTTAATAGAATGTATGAAAATAGAAACATGTTATTTTACACTGTAATAATATTTCACAATATTACATTTTTTTCTGTATTTTTGATCAAATAAATGCAGCCTTGATGAGCATAAGAAACTTCATTAATAAATCTCAAACTTTTGAATGGCAGTGTGTGTATATATATATGTATACTTTCTAATTAAAAACAAAACAAAAAAAAAAACAGTCTTTGAATGCACTGCTGGGAAATTGCCCCAAAGTATTTATTCTCTAAATGATCCAACTCAAGCCAATAACTTTGTCTGACCCCAGATAACACATAACTCGGGGCCTCCATTAGGGTGGTCTGTTTTTGTGACTGAGAAATCCTCAATCAGTGCAACAGACGGCAGAGATTACGCCGATTGAAGCTGCTGTTAATTGCGAGGCAGAGTTTTCAGCTCCATCACAGCACAGCTGGAGGATCCATGTGAACGATTTTAACATCACAAGACAAAACTGTTTCATGACAGCAAACACATGCGGTTGACTCTCATCCTCAGCAGTAGGACACATGTAGCCGGCCAGACCGAGCCAGGACAGGACAGGACAGAGACACGAGACACAGGAACCCAGAGCTCAGTGCTTGTGTGTGTCTGTGCCTGAGGAGCTGCACTGGGCCCGACGCCAGCTCACCCCACCCCAGCTCCAGCCTGCAGAGAACTGCTGCAGCTCCAGAGGGCAATGCAGAGGAGGAGAGAGCAAGGGTACTCCAAGCACAAGGCACTCCAATATCATGTTTTGAGCTCTCAAGGGAAAGCAAATGTGCCTGATGTGCGTGTATATAAAGGAAAGCGGGCGGTAGGTGGACTGAAAGCAGGAGATAGGCATCTTGTTGACGATGTAAACTGCCCGTTCACATCCTTTTGTTGTCATGTTTGTTCAGTGTGTGCTGGATGACTCTGAGCTTTTTGTTACAATACACATAACCACACTGAAAGCCCCAGACCGTCCTCGTTACTTCTTAATTAAATCACTTTTTTTGTCACCTTTCTGCAGGAGGTTTTTGATAAGTTTGAAGGAAGGACAAAGTGTCCAGTGTTCAGCTCTGCACTGCAGGATATTCAGAGTCCTCCAACATGATTGTCACGTTCAACAAACAGTGTTCAATATAGGGCCTGAAATCCTATATTAGGGCATTTTTTGTAACAATTAGACACTGCAAAAAAGGATTTTTCAAAGTTGTAAAGTTTTGAAGCTTACTGGAGTTCTTAATTTTTTTTAATTTATGTGTTAAATGCTGTTTGTTTGCCACTAATTATAAAAATTTTCTGACAATTTCTGAGTGAAAACTGTTTGTGCACCAAATGTTTTCAGTGGGGTGAAAAAAACTGTCAACCCTGTTGCCAAAATGTCTAAATACATCTTAAACTCTTATCGGTGTCATTTCATAATTATAGAAAATGATTATTTTTCCATACGATAGCTTGTGTTACAATGTTAAACATTTGATTTTGGCAAATGCAGGCAACTCTACAATATTAGAAAAAAGAACAAGAAATAAAAATATGTACTTGTCTTCCTGTCATGCCGTAAAAAGAATTTAAATGATGTCACTTCCTGCACATCACAGTTTTCTAATGTAACATTAATGCAGACAACAGGGTTGGTCATAACATTTAGGACAGATAAACAATAAGTTTAGCTAATCAAAATTTGTTAATAAATAAAAAAGTATGTAATTACTTCTAAGCATGGAATATCATTTCCACAGATTGTTAAAATTGTGAAATTTTTTTAAATCACAATTTTATGGGCTAATACAGATATTTAATGTTTTAAACTAGCTACTTTTCATGCTTATATTTTATGTAAGATAATTGTTTATGTAATGTGTCTAATGCTTGTAAATAAAGTAATGGGACACAAAATTGTACATGCTCAGAAAAAAAAAGGTACAAAGCTGTCACTGGGGCAGTATTGGTTACACTTTATTTTAAGGTGTTCTTGTTACAGCGTAATTATACATTTAAGTACTGAGTAATATTAATTAATTACATGTACATGGTTAGGGTTAGGATTAGGGTTTGGCTTAGGGTTATTTGCATGCAATTATGCATAATGTATTGTTATTATAATAGTAAGTGCATGTAATGTGTAACAAGGACACCTTAAAACAAAGTGTTACCGCAGTATTTTACCCCATATGTGACCTTGGACCGCAAAACCAGTCATAAGGGTCAATTTTTTGAAATTGAGGTTTATGCATTATCAGAAAGCTGAATAAATAAGCTTTCGATTGGTGTATAGTTTGTTAGGATCGGACAATATTTGGCTGAGATATACAACTATTTGAATATCTGGAATCTGAGGGTGCAAAATAAAAATCTAAATATTGAGAAAATCGCCTTTAAAGTTGTCCAAATGAAGTTCTTAGCAATGCATATTACTAATGAAAAATGAAGTTGATACATTTATGGTAGGAAATTTTAAAAATTTCTTCTTGGAACATGATCTTTGCTTAAAGGGATACTCCACCCCAAAATGAAAATTTTATCATTAATCACTTACCCCCATGTCGTTCCAAACCCATAAAAGCTTTGTTCGTAAATTACACGTCAAGGCACAGAAAAGTATAAAAGACATCGCCAAAATAGTCCATCAGTGGTTCAATCTGAATTTTATGAAGCAACGAGAATACTTTTTCATATTGTTTTTCAGCGTATCCATGCGTGGTGTGTTGACAGAGAATAGCGTACGCACTTAGCGTCCATCGGATGCTCTCCAAAATGGTGCTACGCTGACACAGAGAGGAGACGAATTGTTGAATAAATGTCGTTATTTTTATTTTCTTTGCGTACAAAAAGGATTCTCGTCGCTTCATAAAATTCAGATTGAACCACTGATGGCAGATGGACTATTTTGGCGATGTTTTTCATACCTTTCTGTGCCTTGACAGTGTTATTTACTTGGCAGTCAATGGGACAGTCACAAGCCTCCTGGTTTTCATCCAGAATATCTTAAATTGTGTTCCGAGGACAAACGAAGCTTGGTTTGGAATGACATGGGGGTAAGTGAGTAATGACAAAATTTTCATTTTGGGGTGGAGTAACCCTTTAATATCCTAATGACTTTTGGCATAAAAGAAAAATCGATCATTTTGACCCATGCAATGTATTGCTGGTTATTGCAACAAATATAACCTGTGCTACTTATGACTGGTTTTGTGGTCCAGGGTCACATATGGTACATATTTAATACTTTAAAAGTACATATTAGTATCTTTTAAAAGGGTTTTTTGCCCCAGTGACAGTTTTGTACTGTTTTTCTGTGAGTGTAGAGTATTCATGAGTATTCAAAGCTAAACTATTTGAAAATGTACCACAGCCACAGTCTTTAAAATCAGTACCATACACCCGACAGCTGATACTTAAAAATTTATTAATTTGGATGTATGATCAAATCATATTTGACATAAGAAACAAAAGAACCCTTGCATAGATCACAGACCATGCCTTTGTCAATGTATGACAAAATTAAAACACAGTAACACAATTAAGCATAACGAAGACAGAAAACGTACAGACAACATGAATAGTTTGACCAGATGTACATGGAACAAACATTAACATGGAGTCATCATCTGTCTAACATAAACATGTAGCTGAGATGGTCAGTGCAGAATCACTGTATGGACTCTAGTTTGGGTATCCTGCTTTCTTCCTTTTTCCTTTTTTTTTTTTTTTTTTTGGCGGAATTAAATTATTAACTTCCATGACTTTATAATCCATGACTTGTATCATTCAGCATCCTGAAAGCAAACAGCAAAATCCCAAATGAAGCCAAAATAAATAAATAAACCGAATACAAATATCTGATCAGTGGAGTTTGACAGATTAAAGAATTTTTCCCAAACAAAAGGGAACAACGTTGGCGTATAAATAATGAAGATGGCTTTAGGAACAAATGACAGCAAGGGCTTAAAAAAATGATGCAACCAGAATATAGTTGATCCTCAGTTTTGAAAGGCTAAGCTCATGCAGTCTTCCATACACCATGCAGATTTTTGCAATTGCTAGGTTGCTGTTGAGTTTTGGTTTGGTATGGCGGTATGGAGTTAAGGTTATTACAAAAAAGTACAATGTACAGTACATTTTCGATGCTAATGTCATTTATTTTATTTATTTCATGAAATCGATAATACAAGCTATAATCTTCCTATATATTTGTAATGGCTTGTCTTATGGACTCGTTTGTGAGTCTACTGTAGTTTTATCAAGGGCATGGGTTCTTTAAAGCACAGTTAACTATAGTGCCACATGGACGCAACATGGTAATATAGCTAGACGAGGCCACGCAGGTGAAGAAAATAAATATGTCTGCAACATCCTCCAAAAGGCCACAACCTGGGAGCACAACTACGTTTTCTCATTTTTTGACAGCTTTCATATCGGGTTACTTAGTAATCGTTATGATGGCACGTCAGTCACTTCTTTTTTTCTTTTTTTTTTCCCACTACAGTGTATTTTATCTTTCATCCTTTCTTGAAATAATGTTTGCGATGCCAATGTCTAAATAGAAAAACAACCAAAAAAGTATGTGTTATGTTATGGATTTACACCTCTACAGACGCAGCTGATAAAAGACCTACCTCTAAGCCATAATTGATGTAAAATGTTGCTCATAAATGGTCCTCACCTCAGATCAGAGGCAAAATAAACTTCAATAGAGAAAGGAAGCAACACTTGTTAAGGGGACATTTTTAGTTCTGTTACAGTCTCTCAACATAAAGTACATGAAATATAAATTTGGTCAACTAACACACACTATCATTGGTGGAAATCATTTCTCTCTTGCATTATAGTAGGTTTAAATCTCTATTCTTATCAAAAGTTTGCCACAGCCCTTGGTGAATATTAAAATAAGCATTCTAAACAGTCCTGCAACACACTTGATCCCTATTGCTATGATTTATGGTGTAGTTATTAAATATAGGATTATGCATAGCACCATAGGGTTTGATCACTGCTCGCACGCCCAGTAGAAACAGTTTGTCCTTATTTAACAATTGTTCCATATTAAATTAAATTAAGTTGCATGATTTTTATGTGTTAACTCTTTAATTCTAGATAAAAAAGTATTTGTTTTGCTTGCTAAGCCCATTTTCTCTCTCTCTCTCTCTCTCTCTCTGAAGCAATGTTATGAATTATAAACAAAAAGCAGATTGATAAAACCCTGAATAGTTCTTCCTGACACAGAGGTGACTAAACCCATGTTAGTGTTATAGGAAACGGCCCGAGGTAAAATACTGCTGTTTGCCTTTGATTACAATCACACCTCACGGATCAATAAAGATCACATGATCAGGCAACTTGTTTACGACCTGCTCTGGCAGACTTGCTTGTGTTTGTTAAATGAAATTACCCCAAACAGGCTAATTCAATCGCCGGCTATTTTAAAGTGTTTTTTAATTATCAAAGAAAATGGAAATGAAAGATGTAGCTCTATGCACTGGAACGGCCCACATTAGCATGAACACAAGATTTCACATTCATTTTTAAGTCATCAGTACACTCAATAAATCAATTAGGTCTGCATTAATATTTGTTCTTTACAGTTGTACCTTAATATAGTCTTAATGGGCTAAGCTTGACTTTTAACATTAAGTGGACATGTCTTTTAGACGACATTTTTACGATGTAAACGGTTGTGCACCCTGTGGTATATGAAAACCTGTGCTGTTTTCTCTTTCCAGATCTCTCTCTTTTAAAAAAAGGACTGTGATAATAAACAGAACCAAAGTGAACGTTGATTGTGCTTAGCAAGGGAGCGTTTCAGATCCAAGGGTTCAGGGGCGGTCGCATTGTTGCGTTTGTTATAAGTGCTTGAAAAAAAGGCTAATTCTGGGGTACTCTAAGTGTATTATTTCTGACGTAGCATCACACTTCACAGGCTGTTATGTACTCTCGTGTTCTGCTCTGCAGTGAGCTGTGCGGCGACCTCACTGAGGTAGACTCTTTATTATGGCACAACAACATAATCAAAACCACAACGAAAGGCAGACCGAAAACTCTAAAAGGTCCCGTCGCGTGAAAGTCGTATGTCCCATTTCATATTCAAGCTCAGCTGTCATATGAAAACACAGAAAAGGTTTGCGTTTGTGCCTGACAACTATGTGTCACGTTCAAAAGAACAACAATGAAAATGAAAAGCACTCTGTATACACTGTAATGACCAGCCTCAACATACATTATGACAGTTCTAGAGCAGATATTGTTCCCTTGCCCTGCCTAAAACTCCAGTTACTCAGAGGCACTTTCACCTGTCCGGTTGCTGAGAGGGTCAAAGGCACTAGCAACTAATATGTGTAATTCTGCCATGATCTCTTTTGCATCCTGCTAGATAAATTAAGCGATTTTTGATATCCTAAATTTGATCGCAAAATGGAAGCGTGACGTATAATTGCCCATAGTTTTCTTTTTTTTTTTTTTTTTTGTTCCTCGAGAGAGAATGCCCATGCACTGCACTATTTAAGTTACATTATTTTTTTTAAACAGGTGCGCTTAGTATGAGTATATGCATTTGATAGTATCTTGATAGTTCTTTTTCTGTGTCTTTGACTACGTTTTAGATTGAAAAGTTTGCATCCCAGCGGTGGGGCTTGCATATATATTTTGTCACATTTCAGAAAATGTCAAGGAATCGATGTCCCTAGTTTCCCTGATTGTAACAACGACACCCTTATGAGGTATCTCAATTGCAACAAGCTGTATTATACCGATGTCATGCATTAAATATACTAGGATACACAGTACCTTAGTTGATTAGGCCATAATGCAGGTTCTTTTGACATGCTATGATATCATTAAGATTCTGTTTCCCATAAGGTTAAACATTCAGTCTTTAAATACACCTAAATGATAAGCATCTCAAATCATGACACACTAGTGCACTTTTCATGGTGACAAATGAGAGGAGGTCAATGGAGAGGGGAGCTGATGGAACCGAACGCAAAAGAAAAGCAAAACAGGAATGGATTTCCTATCGTCATGTGGTAATGTCCGACGCATGCCAATATCAAAATGAGGATAATCAAAACATGCTAACTATGAGGCTCCTCTTTCGGCATTGTGCTGTCTTATATCTAAAGGGCATGGCATTTAATCACTTGGTGATATCTAAATTACAGCATCTGCTGGAAAATAGCAGCAATGCGGATGTCCATGAGGCGATGACCTTGGCCTCCGTAGCATCCCAGCAGAAGATAAGTCTTGTTCATATAAGGTGCTTTGCTGGTCAGTTGGGAAGACCACCTACGGACGAGGCGTCCACCGAACACTGCTCTTGGTCTTTTATGCACGTTCCCGGATGCAGTGTGCAGCTTGCTGAAATGTAGTCTGCAGTCCATGCGTGATGTTTGAGTAATCCCGTCGTCGAGAGTCCTTCGGTGCCTGTGAACGTTATAGCTAGGTGCTCGAGGAGGCTTTTTTCTCAATCATCCTCTTTGGAAATGTATTTAGACTAAGTACATACCGAATCATCGGCCTCATTTGCTGCATTTGTGTTCTATATGTTTTGGTGTAGTATTTTTCTTTCGTCTGCATTGTAGAGATATTCGCATTGCAAGGGCTCACGAGAGGAGGTAAAGTAAGCATTCATATGTACGTGACTGAATTTTCTACTGTGTCTCTAGACATCGGTTAGCAGCTTACTTTTGTTCACACAGTTCTGATTAGGGATAGTGCAGTTGCCAGTTCTGAGGTTGGCCTCTCTGAAGTTGTCGATGCTGTTGTTTATGTCTCCGTCTATCTCCATGTACTCAGACTTGCTAACGGTCGAGGAGCTGCGACGACTGGAGTTGGAATCAGAGGCGATGTTCGGGTTGCTCACGTTGAGGAGTTGGGCCTGCTCCTCTCCTTCGGTTTCTCTATGGTAGAAATAGTTGAAGTTGGACACGATGACAGGCACGGGGAGGGCGATGGTCAGCACGCCGGCAATAGCGCACAGGGAACCCACGATCTTGCCCCCTATAGTCACTGGCACCATGTCCCCGTAGCCAACGGTGGTCATCGACACAACCGCCCACCAGAACGCATCTGGGATGCTGCTGAAGTAGGACTCTTTTTCCTCTGCCTCTGCGAAATACACAGCACTGGAGAACAATATGACACCAATGAAGAGGAAGAAGATTAGCAATCCAAGCTCTCGCATACTGGCTTTGAGGGTCTGTCCCAAAATCTGAAGGCCTTTGGAGTGCCTGGACAGCTTAAAGATCCTGAACACCCTGACCAGACGGATCACCCTGAGGATGGCCAGTGATGTTGCCTGCTCGCCCTTTCCTTCCTTCTCTGAATTCGGATCCTCTGCTAACTCTGTACCCAGTGTGATGAAGTAGGGGATGATGGCCACAATGTCTATGGTGTTCATCATGTTCTTAAAGAAGGCCGCTTTGCTTGGGCACGCAAAGAAGCGCACTATCAGTTCGAATGAGAACCAGATGATGCAGAGGGTCTCTATGATAAAGAAGGGATCGGTCATGATGTTTGGTTTGGTGTAGAAGGTGCTGTTGCCTATAATCACCATCTCAGGTTCCCCTTTCAGTTCAGGTAAAGTCTCCAAACAGAAAATGACAATGGAAATTAAAATGACCATGACGGACACAATAGCTATTCCTCTGGCCGCCCCTGAGCTTTCGGGATGCTCGAACAGAAGCCAGATTTGCCGTTGAAACTCACGCTCCGGTAAGGGCCGCTCTTCCTCGCGAATGAAGCCCTCATCTTCGCGAAACTTCTCCATCGCCTCGACCCCAAGTTCATAGAACTTAATTTCTTCCGAGAACATATCCAACGGGACGTTTGCAGGCCTTCTCAGTCTCCCCCCAGATTGATAGTAGTAGAGGATGGCATCAAAGCTCGGTCGATTTCTGTCGAAGAAGTACTCGTTTCTCAAGGGATCGAAATACCGCATTCGCTTCTTTGGGTTACCTAACAGAGTCTCTGGAAACTGGGCGAGAGTTTTGAGCTGGGTCTCGAAGCGCAGCCCTGCTATGTTGATGACCACCCGTTCGCAGCATTCGTGATCGTCATGGTCAGGGGGGTACGTGTCCTGCGGATGCCCCGGCACGGCAGAGGTCTCATCCATGTTGTCCCCAGCCACGACTGTCATCCTGCAGGTCAAAGTTGGAGCTCCGCAGGAGTTAATTTAATTGAGTAGACATCCAACTGCCCTCCCAAAGGCGTCGCTTTCCTTCCTTTTCTCCGTTTCCAGACCCTCGAATCTATCTCGAACCCGGGGTATAGGGTATAATTTGATCTTTCCTCAGTGTGGCCCCACTGCGGTTGTCACTGATTCGACCATCGCTCCGTTCCGCTGCATCCACTACGGCTGCCTCTGTCACCGAGACAGAGAAAAATGGATCGAACAGCGGCGATATTTGCTAGCTCAGCAAGTTCACACTACTTATTTATTTACTTGTGATTGTATGTATAAATCAGAGAAGTGCATATAGCCTTAAGGGCGCAATTCTGAATTATTATGCTCATTCAGGTTATTGAAAAGACGTGACAGGACAGTGTCACTTTTCCTCCATCACCACATACATACAGTCTCACTATATATCTATACTGAATTGCTTATAGGTAAGTCTGAGCAAGTAAATAGATAGGAAAACATGAGAATGACTTTCACTTCAGGCTTATTCAGGCAGTTTTAGTGCTCACCTTGCTACTGAAGGAATGCGTCTTCTGCCGGCAGTCTCCTGTCAGTGATGCACCCTCGATTCCCTTTTGTTGGAGAAAATACGCTTGTAAAAGACTCTTCACATCTTCTCACTTTCAAACTGTTCGGTTGCGGTCCATAAATCTCACATCCATAACGGAAATGATTCACGACATTCGCAAGCGATGCTATAATGAAAAAAATATATATGGCTTTGAGATGTATTACAAAGCTTCACATTCAATATAGACGTGTGCTAAAAGACAAGACGCGGAAAAAAGGCTAAAAGAAAACATGAAGCCGCAACGTCCTCCCTCCACTCCTGCTCGTGCGGCGGCACCTTGGTGTAAATGGCTTATACTGCATGAGAAATTGTAATGCTGCAGCTCAGCTCAGGCGGGAGATACATTAAGGGGGCAAAAGCAAACCATACCATTTCCAGACATTACTGCATCAGCAAAATTTCCCTCTTACGAGTAGACAAGATGACGAGCGGTCTGTTTTTTCTGGACACACTGACAGGGGGTATGGATGCGAAAGGCTTCTTAAAGGGGGGATCAATAAGGGGAGAGGGAATAATTCCTTAATCATGCCCAACATATTGTTGCACTGTATTGCACATGGGAGAACGCGGAGCGGGAGAGGGGGGTAGGACAGTATGGGGGAGGGGTTCGACGCAATGCAGACCGCGCGTGGCCACAAGTGCTTGTCCACGCAATGCGCGAGAGCATTTATGTGCCAACACTGGCGCAGTATCTGATTCGCCGAGCACTAATGTGCACAGATACTTTAACTGACCACACTAACCAATAACCACAATAAAAAGACGACTTCTCTAAAGTGCTCTTCTTCGTGGAATACTGCGACTTTTTTCCACCCAAAAGAGTTACAGAGCCGCACAGCTCCATGCGTGTTGTTTGAGACGGGATCGTGCGGGGGTTGGAATATTTATAGAATAACGTGGGTGTATGTACTCGGACGGACGGTGATTTTTGCAGCACACTCGGTTAAAGTGCTTTCCAGTGTACGCTGATTTTAAAGGCAGTTTGTTTTGATAATTCTCGCCTTCGTTTTCCTTTAGAATTAGGCTACCTATAGCTATTTTTTTTTCTTGAAACGTTTGAATGTTTGGATTTCAACATCATTTCTGTCATTTAAAATGGTGGAGAAATCACTCTGTATAATTCAATTATACAGACACGATAACGATGTCCGACATAACAGAAAAGAGATCTTTTTAATATGCTGACATGTGCCAATTTATACGTCTAAATGTAATTATTGCATTCACGTTACACAAAAATACGATTTAATAATTCTAAAACATGGTGTTGCCATTAGGTGAACACTATTCTTTTCCTTACATCTTGAAATATTGTTTTCATAGACTTTTAAGCGATGTAAATTCCTCAGATATTGCTTTTGCAATGTCCATTCTAGGGTCACTTCATTTACCCTTTACTGAATAAAACGTAGCCTACATTAAAAAGTCTAAATGGGACGTTTTACTTTAGTTTAGCAGACAATAATGTTTTAATAAATAATATTTGTAATAATATTTAAATATTGATATTTTAAAACAATTTCTATTCTCAGAATTTTCACAATTTATCTTTTCTTTATTTTTTATTTTACAAAGCCATGATTTACTTTAAGCCTCCCAAAAATAGTAACTAACACATTTTTTTGAATGTTTGTAGACGGTGATGTTTCCTCCAATTCACCAGTAGGTGGCGCACAAACATCATCAAACCGATGCAAACACCAGCAGAAAGACTGATCTGTGCATGACATCCCCCCATTAGTGTCAGGAACGTGTAAAAGAACTTGTGACTTAATTCAGAGAGGGAAAGCTTGAATTTAAAAAAACTAAAATAAGTACGAGATATTGTATAAGATGACTAACATGAACTTATATGAATTGTTAGCTAGTCTACCTACAGTAAACACATCAAGTGGAGTACTAATTTGTTTTAGACAAATCCTAAATATGTCCTTCAGCCACACAGAGTACAAGCACTACAGTTTTCATTACGAGGCTCTGTTAGAACAGCAGCTGGAGTGAGCTCTTAACTGCTAAATATCATGAATAAGAAATGGGCAGCCCTTTCCTCCCTTCACTTTTCACAGTTCAATGACTTCCCCTCAGTACATGTACTTTCGGTGAGCAGTGATTCGTTCAATCAACATAAATGCATCAGTAGTCATTAATCAGAGCTGTCTGAAGTGTCATGGATCCCACCTGTAATACATTATTAATGGAGTAATTGTTCAGTTTTGTAAGTGTTTCATTGCTCTGTTTAAACTGACCATGACCATATTACTTTATCTTGATTTTTGGAGACATAATATAATTGCATGCCTCAACCTTTTTAAAAAAAAGTACATCCACTAAGCACAATTTAGTTAAATTTCAAGTGTCTGCTGGGCTATTGCTATAGTAAATGATGCAGGACATCTAATGAGCTTTTCCCCAGAGATATGTTTAGTCAGGAATATTATTCCAGGTAACATGCAACAATGCCACGGTAGATCATGCATCATCAGCATGTTAGTATTTTTGCAATAAAAAAAAAACATCTTTCACAAGATTATACTTTTGATCACTCAGTCACATATTATTAGGCTGCAGTCCACAATGTAAAGTTTTACTTTAAAACCTTTAAAACTTAACTTATCAAGAGAAAAGATGCAAACAACGTTTGATTATGAATGTGACAAAATATTTATTTATCAAAAATAAGTTAACAATTCATACCTCAATAACATGTAACAAAAATAGCTTGTCCACTTGGTCTGCAGCTGTCATGTGGGCACTTTAACTGGCCAAGATGTTTAGGTAACCGGTATACAGTGTCAGACCATATAATTAAATTTTATCCTGAGAAAAGGCAACATAGGCAAAGAACATCTCTTGCATGTTTAAAGCACATAGATTGCACAAGGCAGAGATTGAGATATTTTAAAGAACAATAAGCTATCTCACAAGGCAAAGACATGAAGGCTTAAATAAAGCTTAAAACATTTCATAAATAATATTTAAATTATTTCTAGATTACAAATATATTACAATGTACAGTATTACAAAAATCAGTAGCGGCCTGTGAGCATTTTTTGAGAGGCTGATTTGTAAATTAATAGGCTACTAATCGATTAACCAATGTATAGCCTATTTATATATTTACGGTAATTGTGCTTAGGCTACGTACACAAATGATACATTTGATATAAAAATAGCATTGATAATAGCGTTAAAGTCGCAATAATAAATCAACGGAAAACAATTCGCAGTGCCATATATAGATATGTGCATATATGCCAAATATATAGGCCCTACTAGGCATTTTAAACTTTTTTACATGAACGCAGAGCCGATTCTTTCAAACATTAACTCACTTGTGTGAATTCAATCATTCGCTCCTTCATTTTGGTAAATCGTCCTTTTATTCAGTGTCACCTGGTTTGAAATCCTTCACTGATTTTTATCATTGATATTTTGGCTAAAGTTTATGTTCACCTGGGTCCTGTACCATGATGCCGGATTAGCTGGATAGCCAGCTAAGTTTCAGTTTAGTTTGCACCAATCCTGGGTTTTAGGTACCATGAAAGTGGCTTGGCTTTTAGCTGTGTTCATTGCCATAGTAACTTACACTTTACGGCTAACCTGCTCTGGGGCAGGTTATGTTCTGCATGGGTTAGAGAACATCAGGATCAAAGCCTGAGTTGACAAAAAAGTTGATGATCAGCATCATGGTACCCGTAAAGCCAGATTGGAGTGGTTTGGTTTTGTCAACTCGAAACTAATCCTGTAACTCTGAATTTGTTCATCTACCATCATGATACAGGCCCCTGTTGTCTGACAACAAGCAGGCTTGATGACGCAATAACATGATACTGAAATCTGATTAGTTTGAATGCTTGCCTCTGTGACAACGATTGGTTATATGCATTTCGCCTTTTGGATAGAAGCAACTTTGCTTGGTCAGTTTAGAGGCAATGCTGTCAGCCTCTTGTAACATCCGTGCAGTTTTTAAATTTGCCTTCCGTGTAATAAAATATCCACATATGCATTATACACATTAATGGGTAAATTGAAAAAGTTAATTTTATCAGTTAGTCTGTTTGTTCCTTTCACCTCTTTCTCTGACGGACCGCTACTGACAAAAATAAACACATTTTTACGGTGGCCGAGAGAGCTCAATGCGCTGCAAATAGAAAAAAAACACCTGCAAATTAAGAAAACAACTTCGTCAATTTGACAACACACGAGCTGCAAATGCTCACAACACATTACACAACCAAATAAAGAAACGCACTGCAAATTGAAGAAAACACCTGCAAAGTAAGAAAACAACTTCATCAATTTGACAACACACATGCTACAAATGCTCACAACACAAGCAAACGAAGAAACATGCTGCAAATAAAATTCTTTATTTGTTTGCTTTGTGAGCATTTGCACCACCTGCTGTCAAACTGATGTTTTCTTGATTTGCTGGTGCTTTTTCTATTTGCATGTGTTTACTGAAGTTGCAGCGCATTGAGCTCTCTCGGCCACCGTACATTTTGCATGTTTATGCAGGTAATATGAACTTCCGTCTTCTTTATAGAGAAGAAATGTCGTCATACAGCTGCTGCTTCCTGCAATTAGAAGTAACATCAATTTGGTGACAGATAATGAGACATGCAACCATCATTAAATGTGACATTTGTGTTCTCAAAAGAGTTTACTGCTAGGCTCAGGCGTAATGCAGTTTAGTACTCTCTAAAGAACCCTAATCCCGCCGCAAGGGGGCGATCGACACCCATAATATTACGTTGGCCCTTTTGAGTGACAAGTGAATAAATTATTTGCTATTTGCATAAACCTCTTCTCCTACTCTGTTCATGGTTGTAGCAATAGGCATATTAACACATTTTGCTATTCTTAGGCCATTAATAAAAACCCAATGGATTTATGTTGAAAATAAAATATTTAATATTTTATTTTTTATTTTACAGCTGCTGAAGTGTTGTAGGCTTAGGTTCTGTCCCAAATGACATATTATGCACTATGTACTCAGCAGTCCAGAGTATGATTTGTATAAGGTTATTTTGTCACCAACATTGGAGTCCGATAGCCCTTCCGTTACGTAAGGAAAGCAGTGACAGTTGAGTGTGCGAAGTGTCCAACACAGCCAAGGGCCAAATTCTACTGGGGATCCTTTTTGTGAATGTAAACTGGAGAAGGCTTCTGCCTGACAAGTTTTGTATATCTAAAGTCTATTTTAAAATCCTTATAAAATGTATCCTGTTTTTATTCATTAGATTCTGAATATTCTGATATTGGTGAGACATGTTAATTTTGTGGTGTAGTAGAAGAAACAGCTGCCTACTTATTTTTTACTTGTAACAAAATGAATAAATTCCGGGCTGATTAGGTTTTCATTTTTCAGAGTTAATTACTGCTCCAAAGATATTATTTTTTAATACGAAAACCCTGATTGTTTATCTCTTGAATGTTACCAACTATTGCATGCAAAATCTTTCATTCACAAAAAACATGGTCTAATTCTTTGTGTCTTCCAATTTTTCATCTTCAATTAAATTCCTGAATTTCATCCCTCAGAATAAGAATTATGCTAGATTTTTGAGTTTTATTTAAAGATGTTTTCATTTTACTGTTTGTATATTTATCCTTTTGCTCTATGAAATTCCTGTAATTCCTGTAAGTGCCCAACATCATATACACAAATATTCTGGACTGATAGAGAACATTTAATTAAGAAGCAATTGAGTTATGCCTGAGAGGATTTGACACAATTATAATCTTCAGTGGCCATGGAATTAGTAAAGATAAAACATATTATATACAATTGCTTTAATTGTTTTATCAATGGGACAATTTCACACCCATAAATGATCTGACATTTTTTCTCATATATATAAAAAAAACTTTACTGTAATACATGATTGTAAAAGTAAGCAAGTGATATTGTTGCATAAAGCACATGGTAATTCAATTATTTTTTTGACTGAATATGTCTCATTGTATCGTTCTTTTATATGGCATTAATAATAAAAATATAAAACGTTCCCGTAAAGCCAATAGCAGGTAGCCTACAAAAAAAAAAAAAAAAAAAGAATTGTCCAATATTCCAATTAAGTGCAAGTATCTAAAGTAAATTTTCAGTGTGAACATTTATATAGCTACTACAGAATGGAATAGAACAGTGCATAAATTGGAGAACTGGGACGCGTCTTTTGTGTTAGTAAACATTCTGAGATGACGTAAGGCTCAACGTGGTTATTCGGGTGCTTTCAGTGTAGTGGCCGTTTATGGTTGCCAAGCAACGTAGAAGCTTGGCGCACTAATTTAGAATTCAAGTGTGAGGTCACATATCTGCAACAGCTCTGAATAAGGTTCATCCAGCCATAATCTTTTGCAACTCTAGAAACAAGAAATCCAAAGTAGACAGCAAGACTAATACTCACATAGATGCGCGCGCTTTGATAGGCCTACAGCTCTTTCTGGTGTTCTTATACATCTGTGAGTTTGCCTGTATATTCCTCTGATGGACTGAAATTTAATACGCTTATTGAATTCCAGTCGTCGTCTTCTGAATGCTCTGATTTCACGAGCGAGGGTTTACTGTCGCTTTTATTTCGGTCACATACCACAGGCAACGGGCGACCGCAAGTTACGTGCGTATATTCCACTTGCTCCTCCGCGCTGTGCTCTCGGTGATAGAAGTAATTAAAATTCGACACGATTACTGGTACCGGCAGGGCGATTGTAAGAACTCCTGCAATGGCACACATAGATCCAACAATTTTGCCTCCTATCGTCACTGGGTACATGTCACCATATCCAACAGTAGTCATGGTAACAACCGCCCACCAGAAGGCGTCTGGGATACTAGTAAAAGACGATTCCGGGTCGTCCACTTCGGCGAAGTACACCGCACTGGAGAACAGTATAATGCCGATGAGAAGGAAAAATATCAGTAGTCCAAGTTCTCGCATGCTCGCTCGTAGGGTCTGACCGAGAATTTGGAGACCCTTGGAGTGCCGTGAGAGCTTGAAAATCCTGAAGACGCGCACCAAGCGGATAACTCTCAGAATGGCGAGAGACGTGGTCTGTTGTGAGTTTGACTGGACTTCGCTGAGGTCTAAACCCAAAGTAATGAAATATGGAAGGATAGCTACAATATCTATGACGTTCATGATGTCTTTGAAGAAGGCGGGCTTGCTCGGGCATGCAAGAAACCTTATAAACAGTTCGAAGGAAAACCACACGACGCAGATGGTCTCCAGCAAGAAGAATGGATCCGTGAACATACTAGATTTTTTCCCAGTAGTCGTTCCGTTCCGCGCAAGGTGGTTCTTGACCACACGATCATCCTCTCTAAATTCCGGCAAAGTTTCTAAACAGAAGATAATAATGGATATCAGGATGATCATTACAGATACTATAGCGATCATTTTGGCTGGACCAGAGCTGTCGGGATGCTCAAAAAGCAGCCAGATTTGACGCTTAAACTCACTGGACGGAACGGGACGTTCGTCTTCTTTTAACAAACCCTCGTCCTCTCGGAAACGGTCGATGACTTCATCATCAATTTCGTAAAATGTAATTTCATCCAAAAAGATCTCAACCGGCACGTTGATGGGTCTTCGAAGCCTCCCGCCTGACTGATAGTAATACAGGATGGCATCAAAACTGGGTCGGTTCCTGTCGAAGAAGAACTCGTTCCTCAGCGGGTCGTAGAACCGCATCCTTTTAATTGGGTCTCCTAGTAACGTGTTGGGATATCTTGCGAGGGTCTTAAGTTGAGTTTCGAAACGCAGACCTGAAATGTTGATGGTGACTAGCTTGCAGCACTCCTGGTCAGGGAGCTCCACTTCACAGACGTCCTGGAAGGGGGCAGCGTGGTCCACACTCTCATCGTGGTTCTCTCGGGACATATTTGCCCCTCGAGAGTGCTGTCTGTTGTGCCTCCACGACTTTCCGCCACTCCACCAGTTTTTTGGATCCGATAGCTCCAGCCTGACGGAGACAGAGCCCTAAATTAACTTATAAAAGTTTGTAAAACTTTTTAAAACTAGTTTATTAGTGCAATGAAAGAAGTCATTCTGACAACATGCTCAGCCGAGAGCTCAAACAGATATGGTACCACACAGACTGCTTAAGACAGCAAAGGGTGGGCTGACTTTGATTGGCACACCGAAGCAATGCGCGTCGGGTGTTTTGAACTTTAGTGGCAGAAGTTAGAATCTGTCATTTGAAGAAGACTTTAGAACTAGACGTTGTTTTTGTTTATTGTATTTATCAAATGTTTTAATTATATATATGTCCTACATAAGATATACAAAATAAAAGCCAACATTTAGCTATATTATGTTTGTGAAACAATTGATAGGCTGTTTTTTGCCGCTTTTTCGGAAATGACCCATTTGCTCATAATTACAATAACTTTTCAAGTAGTTTGCGAATTCAGAAACTCTCGCAGTGTTGCTTCTGGGCCTCTTGACACCTGAGCACCCGGCAGGAGGACTGCTTGAAGAGTCATTAGCAGCGGTTACATTGGCCGACTTTACAACTAACGCCTTGAGGCCTCAAGCAGAAATGTGATGATGCCTCAGGTTCATTGGTGCTGATTGATATGGAGAAGGAGAAAGAGAGAGAGAGAAAGAGAGAGAATTACCACACCTCCGACACCTGTGTGCTGAAAGTTGTCTGGATCAACTGGCTTGATAATGAGTCATTCTCTTTTGCTTGCTTGTTTGTTTATTTAGGCCTATTTTGGACCAGTGCTTTGATTATTGTTAATTTTATTTCCATCACAGCCAGTCAGGGACCTCGACATAAAGGATTCTCATTAACATAATTTGTTAAAATAAGGACCGTGCCCGTTTTGACAAGTGCCTGTTTATACACCAAGGAATAAAGATAACTATAAAGTTTTAATAATGGTTCTAATTCTATGAGAATAGGTAACAGCTATAACAATAACGACAAAGAGGAAAAATATCGTTTGAATCACTTTCGGAACGATTGCAGCTGATGAACGATAAAAAAAACAAAACAAAAAACATTGACAGCCAATCAGAATCCACATGACTTTAAAGAGCCGGCATCGCGCGCTTATAAACTCAGAACGCGCGCCTCACAGAACGTTATGGTGCAGACGCTATAGACCCTTTTTGCATAATAATTTTTAACAAAAGTTAATTATGCTTAACTTACATAATTTACAGGATGTATATACTTTAAAATAACTATTTGGCCATGATACATACATCTTCAAATAATATAGGCCTATCCATCACATTGAATGTTTAACTTACTTTTTGTATTTTGACCCAGTTCATTCTCACGTCTCAACATTAGCTGTAAAAATAGTTGAAATATATGTACATCTTCATGACTAGATGAGTTTCTCTTTACTACTCGTTAGGTTTCTCTAACGAGTCACTCAACCTGAGGTAATGCTAATCCTGTCAGATCGCCCATCAATGAGCAGAGGGTCGGCCAATCTGATTTTGTCCATTAAAGTTAACTTATTTAAATAACAATCATGGTCCTGCACAGTGAGTGACCTTACATATGCAGGTAAAATCGGATTTTCTCCAGCCATTGTTAAAAAAACAAGGTGAACAAACTTCATAGCTAGCCTTAGTGAAGCGGTCAGAGGAATCTTTCTGCCTCCAGCTAAGCCCCGCCCACAGAAAAACGTCACAATGTGTTGAGTGTATATGCATTACTAAGTACTTAATTACTGTAATTTAATTGAAAACGTAAAGTAAGGAATTACTCTTAATTGTTCTGTAGGCCTAATTTAATTACAGTTAGGCTACTTCTGATGTAATATATGCAGTGATGGGAATAACGGCGTTATAAATAAACGGCGTTACTAACGGCTTATTTTTTTCAGTAACAAGTAATCAAACGAATTACTGTTTCCCCCGTTACAACGCCGTTACCGTTACTGACAATAAAATGTGGCGTTACTATATTATATTATTAGAATTAAATTTTTCAGTTCATCTGAATGGATGCGCAGTGTAGCTGTATTTGACGTACCATAAACTCTAGTGTGAAGCGCAGGACTGGCCGTCGCTTTCTCTCACATACACGCGCGCAAACAAAGATACAGAGCAAGAGAGTCTTTCATAATGCTTTCACATGCAGAATTGACGCGCTACATTTAACGATATTCTTTATTGTATTTTTCTGTCAAAATAACGGAGTTCCTTTGGAATTCTTCCGCTTTCAAGAACTGCCTGGTTCTCTGGTAGTGGGCGGAACTAATGCGCAAACGACAATCTCATTGGCTGGTGCTCACTTATTATCGTCCCTGTTTTGATTTCAGCAAATCAATTCGAGCGAACGCAGACAACGTGATTAATATTCATGAACCCAGCAGCTCATTAATCCTTAGTGCGTTTTATATTGATGACAAATATGCATTCATACTTGGTTATTCTAATTACTAAAGTTCTATCATCATATAATATTAAATTATCATAATATTATATTATAATGCTTGACTGACTGATACTAAGTGTCAGTAGATAAATAGTGTAGATTAATGTACAATGTTTTTTAATAATAATTTATTCTTTTTAGTGTCCATTTCATTAATTTAACATATTTAATATCGGGGGCATCCAAAGTTATTTGACATTTGAACATTTTTTTTTTTTTTGAAGTAACACAATAGTTACTTTCCCTGGTAATTAGTTACTTTTATAATGATGACTATAACGAATTACTTTTTTAAAGTAACGTGCCCAACACTGAATATATGTATATAGGCCTAGAATAATTCTCCATCAAACATTAGTGGATTTAACATCAAAATTGAACGTCTAATGATGACAATGTATGTTTTTAATGTTACATTTTCATTTCAAATACTTTGGTCAGTTCAAGAATAATTTATTTAATTTTATATTATTTATTTGAAAGAATGAAAAGTTAATATAGGTTGATACAGGATTTAGTAATAAGTAGGCCTAATGCAATACATTTTAGCGAATTAGTACAGTAATCTAATTACACTGTTAAAGGGATAGTTCACCCAAAAATGAAAATTTTGTCACCATTTACTTACCCTCACGTAGTTCCAAACCTGTATGAATTTCTTTATTCTGCCGAATACAAAGGAAGATATTTTGAAGAAAGTTTGTAACCAGGCTGTTTTGGGGCACCATTGACTTCCATAGTAGGAAAAAAAAAATACTATGGAAGTCAATGGTGCCCCAGAACTGCTTTGTTTCCCACATTCTTCAGCACATCTTCCTTTGTGTTCGGCAGAACAAAGACAGTCATGCAGATTTGGAACTACTTGAGAGTGAGTAAATGATGACAGAATTTTCATTTTTGGGTGAACTATCCCTTTAAGGATGAAATTAGTAGCTAGTAGACCTAATTACTTACTTTTTTTGAGCACTGGTCATCTTTTTTGGTGTGAACGGAACTTATATGCAAGCAGACTAATACTGACACCAAGAAGGTTTCATTAGACTTATTTCAACAACAAAAGATAGAAAGTGTTTTTTCCTCCCTTCTAATGGGATTCTTAACTGCAATTATATGGTTAGATGTATTTTATGATTTCATGTAGAATTATATTTTTCCATCTTTCAGCAATTCTGTGAGACATAGCTTATATTGTTGGATACTAATTGTAACTCGCTTAGTAGCTGTATCTCTGTCTTTTTTATTAATGAAGCTTACGACACTGTTGCTCTCCGACATTAAAAATAACTGGATATAAACAGACATGATAAATCACTAAGGCACTTCCAAGCAATCAGTAACAGCAGATTGAGTCTTGGAGATGGACCCGATAAACAGGCAAATCCCTCGTGCCAGGGCAGAAAAGGCCAGGGATTCCCATGAGGGGAAAATGCTGACAGTAAGCAATATGCCACCTTAATAAATGGCACCAGTGCTGGCCATGTGAGTGAAGGATGGCCCAATGGGATGAGATATCATTATTCCGTTCACACCCAAACGTCAGCATGGAATTCCTGTAATGTTCAGATGCCGTCAGGCTCCTGAGGATTCTGGGCTCACGTTCCACCTCGTGTGTGACGGTGTAATGGTACATGCATGGAATTTAACATGTTTTCAGCTATGACAACCCTTAGGCCCTCAAATTTCAAAGATCTTAATATGGAGCTGAGACCTGTGGCGCTGATCATCTTCAATGAAAGTTACTCGGCTTCTGTGTAGTTGTGTATATAATATTATAAGAGTCTTTCCTGTGGCTAAATAAAGCTCTGATGATTTTACCCGCTAGCATGTCCGTTTGGTTTATCGGCTCATATTACAAACTCATGTCTAACAGGCAGCTTAATACTTTCACCATCCCCTGTGTGTGATAGTACCTTAAAAAACTTTGGTGTGTGTGTGTGTGTGTGTGTAATAGTGGGACAAATTCGTACTCATTCACGTACTAAGTATGTTTTGGCACAGTTGATTTGCATGTGAGGTCACATTCCTTCTTAAAGGGATAGTTCAGCCTAAAATTATATTGTTACTCAGCCTCATGTCATTGTGTGAATGTCCGGGCTGCCTTTCTTCTTGGACAGCCAAAGTGAATGAGAATTGAGCTATCAAGTTCCAAATATAACAAATAAGTAGTGTTGGTATTGTAAAATGAAACTAAAGTTGAAATAAAATGAAACATAAATAAATTTAAATGACTGAGACTAAAATCGATTCATCACGATTAATCACATCCAAAATAAAAGTTTGTGTTTACATGATAGTATGTGTACTGTGAATACATGCATATATTTAAGAAACTTTTATTTTGGATGCGATTAATTGATTTGACAGCCTTAATAGAAATATTTAAGAAAAAACGAACTAATACAAATTACGAAAAGTATACAAAATTACAGAAATGTAAACTAAAATAAAAATATAACTAAAATAAAAATAATTTAAAATACTACAAAATGCTTTAACAGTACACACACACACATATATATATATATATATATAAACAATAAATATAGTATTAATAATAGGCATATATAATAATATAGTATAAATAAGTGCAGTTCAAATCAGTTATATGACTTCAGGAATTAGAAATATGCAAGTCATCTGGATTCATTTATTTTTGTTTTTATTTATAGATATAATTTTGTTATTTTATTATTACTTATTTATAGACAACAATAATAAATTATAATATTTTATATATATATATATATATTTTTTAATTACTGTTAAAAAGAATGACATTCATAAAAAATATGTAACTAGAAAAAAAATGGGCTGGACCTTCAAGATTATTATTTGGACATTTAAGATTACTATTATTGATTTATAGTAACTGTAAGACCTTGCTACCAGTGACCTAATGTGTTATAGCTAATATAGCAATGGCCTTTGAGCCAGAGGTGACACAGGCTGATATATGGGCGATGGGTGACGATAGCTTCAGGCGACAGAAGGAAGACTGCCGAGAGATTTTCCTTTAAATGATTTATTTCCTTTAAATAAACATTTTTATCCCATGTAAATGTATTCTAACGTGACCTAAATGGACATCAAGATTGTTTGCAGCAGCATCTAATTACTACATTTAAGGTGAAAAATATTTTTGTCGAAACAAGCTAAGAAACACCTGCTACTGGAGCTCAGCAGGTTTGCAGTGTGAGACAGTGCTAAGTTGCTGCTGACTTCGACACCTTTAGCTGCCGCAGATCAAGGCTTCCTCCATAGAAAGTGAATACGGCTGCAAGGCACTGCGCCAGTTCTCGGGGTTTGATGGTCACCGGTTTTAGCAGGGTGTCAGTTGAGTTTGATGAGCATGTTTTTGCTGATAGGCGATCATGGCATGAAGCAAGGGGGTGAAACCTGAGAGTGGAGATCCTGAAGGTTGGAAGGTATATTCTGCATGCTCTGTTCCTCTCCTGACTCTTTCCAGATTATGATTACAGGCCTTGATTAAGACTTGCCCTTTTTAGTCGCAGACACTGTCTGCTGTCGAGCCGCGGTCGGATCTGCTGGAAGGAAGCCTTGAAGTGTGTCCTGTGCAACATTAAAGCATTGGTTTTGGGTGTGAATGAACAAAGCAAATCTTCTTGAAGGTCATTTTAATGGAGGCTTACGTTCCTATCAATTCTGAGCCAAACGCTTAATTTTAAAGCGTTTTTGTAACAAAAATGGGTATTTTCTTTTCTTTACCTGTACAAAAACATGATCCTTAAAGGTAATGTATATTCAGTTTTTTTTTTTTTTTGCACTATGCTGTCGTCTTGGGCTTATAGTGACACCTAGTGGTATGGATGAAGCATCATGCAAAAACTAAAAAAATGGATACATTTGAATGTTTTTTAATGTCTAAATTTTCATGGGGGAAAAAAGGGATACATATGAGTGATAAATTAATAAATAAAGCTGCTTGATTTTTTAAAAACAAATTAAATGACTAATTTCCTTAGCAGCAAAACAACAAAGTGAAAGAAAAAAAGTTAACCTAATTTAAGTATGTGAATGCTCTATGCAAAATTCAATGAAATTGAACAGGTAAATATCATACCTCGACAATTCTTAAATTGGAATGCCCATAAATCACGTAGTATGTGTAATAAACTGATACTGTAGCTGGTATGTTGACGTACGCAATACAAGTGAACATTGTGTGCATCATGTCTCAATCGTCTCAGTACACAGGATTGGGAGACACAGATGTTTTACCCACAGATGCAGTTGAAACTGTATCCCACCCCACGAGTATCCCTCTGGACTGCCAGGAACTACAGCTAGTATTAATAGCACTCCAGCACTTTCTGAAGAACTGTACGGAAAAAAAACATGCCCTGGTACATGCAATTTGTCATTAGTCTGCATTAAAATCAATCAATAGTAAGTATTAATGAGGAGGTATAAAATATCGATCTATAAGCTGAGTGGTCCTTTGGCTGATTCATGCATTTATAACAGGGGTATAAGAGGTGAGTGGTTAGAAAGATTCTTTTAGACTTTGTTTAGACTGACGACAAATAGCTTGGTTGTGACTAAAACCTCCTTTCCACACAAATGGATCTGCAATCTTCCTTCTAAAATTGTGGTCACATTAGCAAAATTTTAGACAAAAAAGTCCAACTGTCAAAACTGTAGCAATGTATGAAGTATAGTTCACACAGATGTCACTTTCAATCCAAGCAGTCAATGCTGCAATTTCTTGAACCAGTTGCAAAATCTGAATGAGTTGCAAAATCTGCACGGGGAAATCCTGAAATCCAGGCAATTCCTGATTGAATGGATTCTTATCGTAACGAATGGATTTCAACAGTGCAAATTTGCTGAACATTAAATGTTACTGCACCTTGCTTTAGATGCTTTTTAGTTGTTACATCAATACAAAAAAGCTGCATATTTGTACCAAACCAGCCCACAGGTTTCTGATATTTACCACCTAAATTTAACTGTAGGCAATTAAATGTAATAAGGTGAACTTGTTTTCCTGATTAAATTAAGGAATTTTGTTCTTTTGTAAAAATTAAGAGCACCCATTAGTATCAAAAATCGTTGTACTTCCTCTATACTACTACGTGATCCAAGTTGTTTTATATTATCTATCTGAATAAGTTTACTTAAATCTCTATCTTCCTTATAAGCATATACAGTAGTGAAGACCCCTTACAAATCATGCTTACCCTTTTTAAAGCTACATGTGGTGCCCTCTAGTGAAACTATCTGTGTGCACTCTTGATATATTGGAACTGACATTTGTGTAAGTTGATATGCATTTATTTCAACATATAACACTGTTTAGGTATGCCTACAAGTGGAAAAAAATAGAAAACAAGCAATAAAGGTTACAAAGAACTCAAGAGTTTATTTCTTCTCGAATGAAGACTATTCAGAGGAAAGCAGAAGAGATTTTACCAGACATGTACATCCAGTGTAAATACAAATGTTCGATAAACAAACATCCAGTCACATTCAGCACATGAGATTCACTCGGAGTAATTGGACTCCAATTTAGGGTGGTTGTTCCTCTGCAAAGTTTATTAAACCCAGTCGTTGGGTGGCCGTACCAAATGCGATTGTGACAACCGTGCGTTACATCCAACTAAACAGATAATTGACTGAAACGTAAACCGACTTGAATAGGGAAATACACTGAGTGAAATAATACAACACCACCCCTCCATGCTATAGCCAACAACTTCCAGGGAACAATAATAATATCCTTAAAGCTGGATGAAGAATGTGTTATGCAAAATAGAAGAATAAAATCTTTCAACAAGGCATTTAAAATCCATAAATTTTTAGCTTCTTCAACAATCACCACAGTCAAAAAAGGCTAATTTTCATGCCCCCATTGGTCCAGGGATCAAAATAGCCTTTTGTGGAACACAAATGTCTGTAAACAGAACTGTTCTGGGGCAGAAACAGAGCGCAAACAACAAAACAACACATTTATTTGGCAAATGACAATCATTGGTGGTCAGTTCTTCCACTTTAGGATTCAATAATTAAATGGAATTTGTTTTTTAGAATTCAATGTTAAAAGGTGAAATTGATAAACCAAGGTGCACCATTTATGTTTCACAAATACATACTTCTGCACAGACAATATTAGCATCATATTTATTCTAACTAAACGGTCTTCCACTATTTAAGTGGCTATATATTTAGAAAGCCCAAAAGTGCCATTTCATAAACAGCATCCAAGGAGTCCAGAGTCTAACCCCAACAGACACAATACTGACTCAAAATTATTATTATTATTTTTTTTTAAAGTGTCAAATTGCTCTAAAGAACAAAATAAAATAAGGCAGAATAAGGCAGGTGAGAAACAAGGCTTAAAAACGGATAGACCAAATAAAAAAATAGCAACAGTGCAATTTAGCACAGCACATTTTGAAATGCATAAAAATTAGAAAACCAAGAAAAGTGTTGGGGACCAATAAGCCAAAAAATGACGACGTACTATACGACTCTACTCTCTTAAGAAAGAAAAGCCCTGCTTTTTATTCCAAAAGGAGCTTTTGAAGGCTGCATAGTCAAAAGTTACAAAATAAAAATGTTATGCATAAATGAGTAAAACCGTGTATTTGGAAGTAGAACTTTTATGTAGCATGTTAATTTTGGAGTTCCCCTACGCATACTTTTAGAAAAAAAAAAATCATACCATACTACATCCATTACAGAAATTAGTCTGTGGTTCTTAAGTAATTACATCTTATTTTGGGTTACAATATTAGTAAACGAAGACATTTCTCTAAACCAGTGCCAACATATTCAAAAAGGCATTAAATACTTCAATAACCTCAGGGCTCAATGATGAGGAATGAGAATGTTACCAAAACCAACTAATTCCAGTTTAGTTTGAACAGTCCTTTATTGGTGCACATTAGCTTTATGGGTAAACCTGGTGATATTTTTGTGCTTTAAGTTAAAAAAATTATTAAATGACAATTCTGTCATTATTTATGCACTCTGATGTTATTCCAAACCAGTACGAGTTTCTTAAATGAACATTCAGAATGACATTCCTCTGCAGAATACAAACGATTTGAACCCCATTGACTTTCATTGAATGGACAAAAACTGTTCAAAATTCTTAAAGGGGTCGTCAGATGCCCATTTTGCACAAGTTGATATGATTCTTTAGGGTCTTAATGAAAGGTCAATAACATACTTCAGTTCAAATTTCTCAATGTTAGTGTAAAAAAAAAAACTTTTTTACCCTGTCAAAATCAGCTCTGTTTTCATCAAGCCGCTTTTTAGTCCATGTTGCTTTAAATGCTAATGAGCTATGCTCGCCCCGCCCCTCTCTTCCATGGGGTGACGAGCAGTACTGTTTACTTTAACCGCGAAACTGGCTAACTTGCACATTATTAGGAAAGGAGATTTGCAAAGATTCACTAAAAAAACCCTTATACTCACTTCTTCTGTAGATGAAGCTGGATCATGAATGATTCATGCGAACATAGACACATTTAGGCAGATCAGGGATCGGCACATTAAAAATAAAAGTAATGTTAATCCTCTGCGTCTTCAGCGGCTCAGATGTCGGGAGTAACTGACAACTGCTATATTCATTATTACATCCAACAACAATATGCCTCAATCGCAGACATCTCATCTTCCCCTGCACCGGAGTCGGCTCAATGGCAGACAGTTCACAGCAGGGTTGCCAGGTTTTCGCAACAAAACCCACCCAATTACTACTCAAAACTAGCCCAATCTCGTTTCAAGGGGGGGTTCCCCAGTTAAATTTTTAAAATTCTTAGCCCATTCCAGGGGCTAAATATCACATAATCGGGGTCGGTTCAACCCGCGGACATGAAAAACAACCCCCGGCAACAGTGTTAAAGTAGCCCAATTTCGTGGGAAAACCGCAGACTTGGCAACACTGGTTCACAGCTCATTCAGGGCGGGTCTAAGGTAAGACGGTTTTGTCAATCAACTATCGTGGGAGTGGCCTGTGCAGAATTACGTCATTCTGACAGGAATCTCAGAACAGCCTGATTTGAGAAAGGGGATTTTAAAATAGGGATTTAAAAAAAAAGAAAAGACACAGGGTGGATTTTTATAATTATAGGATGGATGTGTACACACTTCCAACACACATTTATGTTCAAACAACTTGTAAAGTGAATTTTACATCCGATGACCCCTTTAAACACATTTTCTTTTGCATCCCACAGAAGGAAAAAAGTCTGGTTTGGAACAACATGAGTGTGAGTAAATGGTAAAAGTATTTTCATTTCTGGGTAAACTATCCCCTAAACAATTGACTTCCATTGTAAGGAAAAGAACAGCTTGGACATTCTGCCTAAATATTTCCTTTTGTGTTTTACGAGTTTAAAACAACATGAGGGAGAGTAAACAGCGAAATTGTTATTTTTATGCACACGACTCCTTCAAAATATGAGGTTGTTTCTAGTTAACACAAGTATCACAAATACTGAAGAGAAAATTGGCGCGCCCCAAGGAACAATGTGGCCGGCAGTTACGAGCTGCTTTGCGAATATGGATTTCAGTTGACGGTTAAGTCTGTTCATTTTCCCCCTAAATCACATCTAAAAGCTCTCAGCAACACTAAGTGCAGTGTTTCTTTGTGCAAGGCCAGCGGTGATGCAATTAAGTGAAAATGGCGGTAAGTTCAGAGACGGTTATATGGTCTGACTACACAAGGATCACACAAAGCCCTCCAAGAGACACAAAGGAGTACCAGCTCCTGTTCTGACACACAAGTAAGAAGCACAACGAACCCCTAACCTTATAAAACAAGACCCATCCTGATAAACACTTGTGTAAGATTATAGTACACTGTTTGAGAGAACATTATATAAAATACTCCTCCTAATACTCGTGTAGAATCTAAAAGAGAATATGAAAAACAGTTTCGTTGCAGTTTCTCCATCGTTTTGGGTTGGAGATAGGGCGGACAACTTCTGGAAGCCACTGTCTCCGTATAGGGGTTTCGGATAGTGCTACATTAAGGTTAGGGCTGCCTTATGGACTACCTTATGTCATATGTTGATCCAGGTGAGACTATGTCTCTGGGTTTGTCACTGTCGTAGCTGCTGTGGAATTCACGATCTTCATGTACTGAGTGTGAATGGCATCAAAGGCCTCGTCCCGATGAATCATGGCACCAAACACCAGAGGCTGTGGAAAAGACAAGTGACAAAATTCTTAGCTCGTGCTTTCACATTGGAGAATGTCGACATCAGTATCGGGATCACCCGGTTAGCCTGATTTGAAATCCAGAAAAATCGTTTTAAGCCATCTGAAATGTGACACTTGACATCTTTGATTATATCTCATATCATATAATATAATATAACCAATGCTA